>NC_137820.1:58373912-58473912 GCF_963921795.1 Nannobrachium achirus | reverse complement strand
ATGTTGATATTGCTATACTTGGAACAAATTATCTGAGAAAAAAACCCTGAAACAAATCTTATCTTATGTTAATGTCAAATAATATTAGCATGGTCATTTACGATGAGTAAAATATACTACCCACATGTGGGTAAAATATATACTAAATAATAGTGGTTGACCCAGAGCAGAGTAAAAAATTCTACCCAGGATGTGGTAGAATATCTTACTACGTGCTGGGTAGAAAGGACCTACCCATTTTTCTGTGTAAGATTTACTACTGTTGGGTAGGTCCAATAGTTACCCAGGGGTGGGTTATAATACAACCCAGATCGGGTTATTTTCAACCCATCCGTTTTTAGTGTGCATCTACAGTGCAGTATTGATACTTTTACTTAAGTACAAAATGTGAGTACTTTTTCCACCTCTGCAAAAAAGCACTGTCATAAAGAAAGTATGGTATAGGTCGATGTGTCCTCCTCCATTGCATGCAATTAATCCCTACATTCCGTTTAATTAATTAATTGCATAAGAAATAGTAAAATAGGCAGAACATGTATACCGGTAGGTGACAAAAATCAGTAAACATGTGACACATAGAGTATTAGGCCTTCATGATATTAATTAAACCAGTCCAGCGCATGCATGCGTAGGCTATAGATTGAATTTGTTCAAGTAGGCCTAATGGGGAACGGCGCCGGTGGTCCGCGAACGGCTTGGCGGACCCCCAGGAGTCCTCCTGAGAAGGGGGGGGGGGCAGCGCAGGTTGTGCATGGTTGGCATGGTTACCAGCTCACTGAGCTCAGGGACCCCCTGAACGGCGGAGTGACAGGCGGGAGGCGCGGACCCCCCATTGCTTACACAACCTCCAAGCACTGGTGAAATGTTGCCACCTGCTGGACTGTATAAATAACTGCAATCTGAAAACATGCATCGTCCATTTTTCAGACTTCGTGCGTATATGAGTGGTCGTCGTGTGCGCTGAATGGTTGCAATGCATGAAAATACACGCGAAGCCTTGAAATTCCAGAGTACAGTTGTGAAAGTTTGCACGGTATGGATGTTATGCACGAAGTAGTCTAATTGTGAAGAGGAGAGGTAAACATGGGACATTATTCGTCGCAGTTAAATGGCATGCTTTGTAGAAAAAATTGGCTTGGTGTTGTAAAAAATGATCCACAAACACGTACAAAGATTATAATTGTTTCTGCGAATTGCATTTTTCTTTTTGCGAGGTTGTTTTTTTTTCTGCAAAGTGTTTCATTTACGAAGACGAAATGCATAATATACAAGTAGAGCCTACATATTTCTTGCGATGTATCTTTTTTATACAAGGCATCAAGATTGTGTACGAAATTGTAATTACCACGAAAACAGAGGTAAAAAAGGGACTTTATTCGTCGTAGTTAAATGGCATGCTTCGTAGAAAGAATGTGAACGCAAACGCGTACAAAGATTATAATTTGTTCTGCGAATGCTATTTTTCTTTTTGCGAGGTCGTTTTTTTCTGCGAAGTGTTTCATTTATGAAGACGAAAACCACAAAATTCACGTATACCTTAGTGATTTTTTGCGAAGTGTTTCATTTTCAAAGACGAAACACACAAAAATCACGAGTTAGACTGAAAAACCATACAACACTGAAAAAACGTACGAAAAAATAAAGTCAAATAAAAACTTCCATAATATACACATTGCAACAGCTGTGTGTGTGTGTGTGTGTGTGTGTGTGTGTGTGTGTGTGTGTGAGTGTGTGAGTGTGTGTGTGTGTGTGTGTGTGTGTGTGTGTGTGTGTGTGTGTGTGTGTGTGCGCGCGCGCGGTGTGGGTGTGGGTGGGTGCCGGGGGGGACATGACTACACTGTAAAATGAAAGTTTGAATTTGAGTATATGAACATACATTGTATACTCTCAGAGGTGGGTCTACATGAAATTAAATGGACAAGTTAACACCATCGAACAAAACATGAACAGTGGACACAGGACAATTGCATGATTTCTGACTGTAAGGCGAGTTGTTTACGTTTGGGTTACTGTATTTTCTTTACTCCTGATGTGCTTGTCACACTTACCTGTAAACTTATTGACACTGTGTTAAGACAGGTGATTCCAACCAGAGCAGAGCTTCATGTTCCTGATCTCTGGGTAGCAGAGTTATCTTTTTAAACTTAATCTGTGACTAGGTCAGCTGGTATACTATCCCTAAACAGCAGCTGTCTAATCCACGCTAGATTATTACTCTCTTTTATCACATCCTCAGCCAGAGCAAAAAAAAGCCTAGGTACGTATTGTGCCAGATGGCAAGGGTAGCTGATAACACTGAAATGATTAGGTTAAGGTGGGCAGTGGTGAAAAGAGGGAAGGGCATGTTTTCTTAATTCCTATTCAAAACCAAGTTGTGGCAATTGACACACGCTCCACCTTTGGTGATTCGCCCTTTCATTTCTCAACCACTTGATGTGGCATATTCTAATGCACTACTTATTTATTAATGCACATTTCTGTTTTAAATATTAAGATTATTGCCCCAAGACGAAGATGTAGTTATGGCTCTAAAAAAATTGTTTTTAATTGGAAGAATTATGAGTGGTTGGCCAATGTTGACTTACAGTATTAGCTACTATGCAAATTGCAAATCAGTTATATTTCAATACATTTTGGCAAAAGACTTTTTTTGCACAAATGACACGCACACATACCGTACCTCCCCTAAATGAGCTGGCCAAGGGGCAGGTGCTGGCCGTGGTGCTGAACTCTTCCCTCAGAGCTCTGGCTAACTCCGATGTTTTTCAATTTGTATCTCAGACATATGTCGAGAGCTTCATACGTGTCCCATAGGAGAATGTTTTGTCAATATTGCTCAGACTTTTATAGGCATGATCAATGTTTTATGATGGCGTCATTTATGTGGGGCTGATGTGCGTGTGCATGTGAGACAATAGTGGGGAGAGCACAGCATTATGGGAATTTAGTGCATTTAGTGCTTTAGTGTAGTGGTTCTCAACGTGTGGTCCGGGGACCCCCAGGGGTCCTTGAGAGTGTTCCAGGGGGTTCCCATCAAAAGTACATCCTCCTGTTCCTTGGAAATGTCAAATCAGACAGGCTACTATACCTTAAAGGTGATACACCATGAAATTTCACTTTTCCTATTTTAAAACCTTTTTTTGGGGTCCCACTAGCACCGTCTATCCTCACAAAGTCCCATTTCTGACCGTTGTGTCTTTCTCTGGTTTTGAGAAGGCGAAGGTTAAAAGTATCCCACGGGTTCTCAAAACAGGCTATCCAGATTTGCTGCCGATTGTGACGTCATCATCGGCCGTTTTTGAAGGATTTTTTTTTTTTTTTTTTTCATTTTGTTTCTCCCCCAAAAAAATCTTTTTTTCAAATAAATAAAATAAACAATATGACATAAATACTTTTTAAATGCATGGTGTTTCACCTTTAATGTTCAAAATGCGGAAGAATTGGGAGTTGCACCTGCATGCATGTGGTGTGTCTATATATATATTGTGTCTAGACTCTAGATTGTGTCTATCTGTCCGTCTGTCAGTCTAGCCATCTGGCCGTCCATTGCTGCAGTGGCTTGTAGTGACTGAAATGGCACCATATGAATCCTAGCATTTGTATTCTGGGCATGTCATAATAGGTGAAAAGCTATTTTCGTCGAAGAGATTTGGTGCACCGGACGGAAAAAAGGAAAAAAATAATCTTACACCTACCTGATTTAGGGAAGGTGAGTGCTGTCGAACACATAATCATAGACCAGTTTTGTCTGGAGACCCCCTCTCTGGCTTTGGTGTCCTCTCACTGTCCTGTCTAAAACAAAACAAAAAGAACAGAAATTGCCTTAAAATATCTTCCCTCGATCATTCTGCTCTGTTTTCCTTTTTTGGATCCTTATTTTTGGCATTTTATGCTTCATTTCAAACAGGAGAGTTTAAAAAGACAGGAAACCAAGGGCAGAGAGAGAGAGAGAGAGGAGAGACATGTGAGACAGGATAGTCAGATTAAAACCCAGGTCATTGTACTCACAAGGAGCATATGGTCTGTTAAGCTGAACTACCAGGCACCCCTGGTCTGTGCCTCTTTAAACACACTTCAATTCTAAAGGCTTTTTCGGAACAGGCTATTTTTGTTTGCTCAAACAAGTGCATTTTTCATTACTCTCTCCTCTTTAAAGGCAATCAAGCTACACCAGGCTGTGATTTTTCTTTCCTGCCGAGGGCCTTTCTCTGTACCTTCTAGTCTAGGTAATAATTGAAGTATTTGCATAATCATTCCCCCTCCCTCCTCTTCTTGCTCATTGTGGCTGCTTCACTGCTTTTCCAAAACAGGTGACATCCCTCAGAGGCCACGAGGAGACAAACGAACAGAATCACCAGAGGAGTATGCCATTAAGGTTTGGGAAACTTCTGATTGGACAATACGCCCCCTGTGACATCATGTGGTTCTATACATCATCATCATCATCATAAACAGTACAGTATTTTCTAGTGTGAAGTCATTTCACAGGGGTATGATTAGTTTGGGCAACTAGACTATAGTACTTGTCCAACTGTATTTCTGGATAAACTTTACTTTGCCGCGCTTCTCCTCCCACAGTGGGCCATATGTCAAATCGACCGGCTTCATCGGGACTCGTCTGATTGCATTTTGCTAAGAGATACGTTATATAGTTTAATTTATATAAATGTATTTATGAATACATTTTCTCCATTGACTTGAATGGGAAAATGCTAAAATTAAACTTTTCTCAAATATGGAGATGACTGACATCATAGATGTCTGACGTCACAGACCACATGAGACTGACCACTAGGCCTACAGTATGTCCATATGGGCATTCCAAGATATGGGATTAATATTGATGTCATCAGGGATCTCCATATGGGGAATAAAAGGGACAAGGACTGACTCAGAGATCTCCATATATATATACCGGTATATATATATACAGTATATGGATATATATATATATGTATATATATATATATATATATATATATATATATATATATATATGGCCATTAATTTATTAGTAAATTACATTTTCCCCATTGACTTGAATGGGGAAAATTCAAATGGTGATGGAAGATGGAATTCATTTGCAAGTGTGACTCGCGTCATGGCAACCACACTTGCAATTTCCCAGAATTGCATCTTTCTAGTTGCGACCATAGGTCGCAGTTTGTATGAAAACCTCCGCCTCATGTCAGTCAGTCACACCTCATGTCACGCTCCATATGGTGTGTTAGTCACCATATATGGTGCACAACCTCGCCTTTAGGGCGAGGTTGCTTCTCGCCCTTAGGGCGTCTTACTAGTTTTTGCCAGACCCATGAAATGGGTAGGCCTACATAAGCAAATGTCGGTCTGTCCGGGTTTTCTATATAAAGGGTATATATGATGATGACATGATGATGACATGCCTACAAAAGGCATGATGTCATAAATGATGATGACAGACAGGGGGTCTGGCACAACCAGGTTGACCTGGTCTAGTTTATAACGCTGAACACTTTCACTCGTGAGGCATGTTTTCTCTGCCTCCCTCTTTGGAGAATTGGAAGAATGGGACCTGCTGTGGTTGGGGGAGGCCGCTTCGGTGCGCAGGGGCGTCACAAGGGGGGGGGAAAGTGGCTCTGAGTTACTAGGACCCAAGGTGGAGGGGCCTTAATTATTTTATGCTTTAACTATTGAAAAATAGCAGATTCACAATCTCACAACACGGCACCGAGTGCCGCGCTGTGAGCTTGTATATCTGATTTCTTCAATAGTTAAAGCACAAAATAATGCGATAATAATAATAAGAACATTCATGGGGGGACCCGCCGGGAATCCTTGTACCCAGGGCCCAGAATTTGGTGCGACACCCCTGTCGGAGCGCTATACATACTGTGTGAGGAAGAACGGAATACTATACTTGATTATAGGTAATTACAGTCAGCAGATTATAGTCAACAGATGGAATGATTGTATGGGAGAGAGCAAGAAAAGTACACCAAGATAGTGTATGCCATGTGTTGTTTGTGTGAGTGCTAAAATGTGTGTGTGCAACTGTGCATGCGAGTGTGTGGCAGCGTATGTTATATGGGGCACTTCATAGTGCTAGGCTAAATGAGCATACAAAATCTTGGATGCTGCTCCACCTGATCGCACATGCATTTTATCATGCGGCCGCGCTCAACACCCTAACAAGGCACATGAGTTCTGCCTCCTCCGAGCGCCATGCAGGAGTCCCTGAGGCCCTTCCAATGCTGGGGTGGTCCCCTGTGGAAATGCATGCTGGTGTGTAATATATCTGTGTGTGTTAATATGTGTGTCCGTGGTCATGTGTCAATGTCTTTACATGCACGCTTTGACTATATGTGCACGCCTGCCTGCGTCTGTGGATGCATGCATTCAAGCATGCATTCCTCTGTGTATTTTGTCAGCAGCATGCCGGTATACCTGCTACTGTATACACGTGTGTATGTGTGAGCTTGGCCTTATGGTCTGTGTGTAGGTGTGTGGACTTGTGCTGTGGTCACATCTGCGTGTGTGCGTGTGTGTGCATGCTTATGCCCATGAGAAGTACAGTATGTATGCGTTCACATAAGCCATGTCTTTTTTTAACCCTGTAAGACCCAAAAATAGAAATACTTGAACAATTTTTTTACCTGTCAGATGGTGTTGTATGGGTATTTTGGAGAGGAAATGTAATGTTTTTATAGCCATAAATCATAGATCATGCCCTAATTTACATATGGGGGATATTTTTCAAAATAATAACATATGTACATGTTCTAGACATTCTAATGTTCTCCAAAAATATATATATATTACAGGCATTTTACTTTTTGTGAGGAATAGCTTCAGTGAAAAAGTGAGATGTTGTTCGTCCAGACTCTGGACTCCAGAGATCTTGAAGTTATGTGAATGTCAGCCTATGTGGGGGGTATTCATATGCAAATGTTGTGCTCAATGGCATTGTAATACTAAGCAATAGGATCCAATGGTGATGTTTAGGTGGTAGGGGGGAGCAAACATAAAATCATTTAATAATTTTTTTATCAAATACAAATGTTGTAATATTGCAACAGTGGGTCTTGCAGGGTTAATGTGTGTGTGTGACCAATCCTGGATGGAGAGAGTGGTGGAAGAAACTCCACTAATAGCCCTGTCGTCTCTGCGGGCTCTCTTCCAGGCTCGGCCGACCTTGAGCAGGAGGGCTCTTAAAAAGATGACATGCCCAGGCTTTCCTCGGCACGCGCTGCCCCGAAGTTGGAGAAATATTGTGTAAACCCTTCCATTAATCATGCAGCTCCCGGGTCATTAAGCTCCCCCAAATCGCCCCCCACTTCCCCCAAACTTTTACAGGCGTGCTGTGGATCTCCCAACAATAGCCAGGAGGTGTGACATTGCTCTTTAACCCATTCAGAACGGGTACACCTTATTGTGTATCATTATTTTATGCTTTAACTATTGAAAAATAGCAGACATACAAGCTCACAGCGCGGCACCAAGTGCCACGCTGCGAGCTTGTAGATCTGCTATCTTTGAAAAATCGTGAAAATTAGAATTTTGACCCCACCCCATTCTATTAGTGTCTTTTGAATCCTTCTAAGGTTTTTTGAAAAACCTATGTTTTCTATGTCAGCAATCTGGCTATAGCCATCGTCAAAGAAAAGGTCCTTTTCACTTAACTGGAGCTCAGTTAGTCTGTTCTTGAGAGACTACTATGTCAGTGGTTCTCAAACCTTTTCATGTGAAGGACCCCCAAAATGATATGTATTTGGCCACAGACCCCCATCTCAAAATATTTAGTTCCAGGGACCACCCAGAAGCAAAACTTGAGTTACAAACGTTCGCTTTGAAAATACATATTCATAGATTTGCACAAATTTCCGCGACTTTTTCAAAAATAGCAGATCTACAAGCTCGCAGCCTGTGAGCTTGTATATCTGCTATTTTTCACTGGTTAAAGCATTCAATAATTCTAGGCCTAAATGGGTTTTAATAACATCCACCTCCCCTCCCCTCCTTCCATCCCTCCCTAGCACACAGCACAGCCCCATGCAGACCCAGCCAGGCCCAAGCACTTCTGTTTGGGGAGTGAGTTACTCTGCTGTGCCTGAGCACGGTGCCACTAATATAGAGAGCTGTGTGTAAATCAGTGAGTAATGAAAAGGAATGGAAAGCCTCAACCAGCCTCTCTGGACATTAGCACCTAGTGTGAGTATCTCACAGGACAGGACAGCTCCTCTTTAGTTCATTTCGTCTCTCACACTTTGTACTTTGGAGGTGTTGCAGAGAGTTGTTGTCAGCCGTGCACTATGTTACTGTCACTCGATGTACGCTAGGATATAATTGGATTATGCAACATGCACCTGGCACCTGCCTGTCTGTCTGTTTGACTTTCCATGTATACTCTGTGTCCATCTATCTACGTATAGCCTACGGCTCTGTCTGTCTTTGCTGTCCATCAAACCTAGCCATGAGCCACAAATGTTTTTGCTCTACTCCCTCTGCTGAGTAGAGTCTACTCCCTCTATTCTCTCTTTCTCCCTCTCTCTCTCCCTCTCTCTTTCTTTCTCTTTCTCTCTTTCTCCCTGCCTGCACCATCCCTATTCCTCTTTCTCGCATTATCCCTCTGTCATCACATGGATATGATATCAATATATGGAATGTGACGTCATTCCCAACAGAAACCATTAGCATAACAACATTCATTTGACTTCTTAGCAAATCCATATCTGGGCATAATAATCCAGCAATTTTTTACATGGCCATTTGCACTGACTATACATAGTCATTATATATATATATATATATATATATATATATATATATATGGGTGGGTGACGTGACGTAGCGTTTTCGCTGTCCTCGGTGTCAAACATGTATAAATAAAAAATATATTTGTCAAAAACCTACTGAATATTGTGCAGGACATTAAGCTTTATGTGAACTTACTCAAGATTAAAACATTTCATTCCTCATTTCTTCAGAATCTTCAACCAAACATGGTAAATGTCATCTGGTGTGACTGTCCCGACCTTGTTTCTCAAAGTGGGAACTTGAATAAAACTAAGAAAAAGAATTGCTAAAATTCATTTAAAAATGAATTTAGGCAAAAAAAAATGTCTATTTGTGAGCCTATATCTTTTCAAAGTCCAAGCATAATGTTTTCAGTCATTTCTGATCAAAAAGATTTTGTCCCCCAAACCAAAATCATCTGGTGTGACACTAGTTTGGAAAAATTAAACAGGCAATAATTTGGACACCTACTGGGCTAGAGAGGTCCTTCTTCTGTAAGGCTATTCAGCACTCCCAGCACAACTGCAAGACAGGTGTCTGAGGTGAGTTATGATTTTAACATTTTCATGAAATGCCATCTTGTTGAAACTTTGACAAGTGTGGCATTTCTGGATGTCATCTGGTGTGACACCTTTTTCATTAATAAAGCAAAAGTTATTTGAAACTTTGGTCATAATTACATGTAAATCTAGGTTGTTTTGTTATAGCTAGCATGTTGTTAGCATGCTAATGTGTACCTGGAAGCCTCAAGGTAGTCCTAAATGCAGAAAACGTCATCTGGTGTGACACTTCGTCATCTGGTGTGACATATCTGCTTGTCACGCCAGATGACTTGATTGTCACACCAGATGATATATACTGTATTTTCCTACAGACATAACAATAAATAACAAGTCCCATGTTTCTTTTGTCCATTTAAAACATTTTAACATGTTTAAAACAACGTTTTAAACATTTTTACATAATTTAATTTAGCTTCATTCGGTGATACAGCAAATTCATCAGACAGAGCAGAAACCCCTTCACAGAAACCTAAACCTTATATTGTGGTAACACTTTTCAGTGAGTATAACATACTTGGCAAACTTGAGGACTTGCTAGTAATTACATTTTACTACTAAAAACAATCTACCTGACAAATAAATTACATTTAAATGTCTCCTCCTGAAGGTCTTCTACTCAGGTGCTGGACACAAGTGCATCTATTGGAGAGGCCCAAGCTGAGGATTCAGACACCTCCTCAGATGAATACACACAAGGACAGTTTGTCATAATCAAATATGAGGGAAAGCCATATGTGGGGCAGATTGTTACCATTAATAAGGAGGGGCTAGAGATAAACTGCATGAATCAACTTGGAAAAATGAAAAATGGTTTTGTCTGGCCAAAGGGGCGAGACTGCATTTTCTACAAAGAGCAGGAAGTTGTCTGTGGCATAGCAGAACCGCAACAGGGCAAACGGTTTGCTACCCTCACCAAATGTGACTGGCTGATGTACAATACAGTCTAAATGTCTATACCCTCACCAAATGTGACTGGCTGATGTACAATGCAGTCTAAATGTCTATTCTAATCTAATCTAATACTTTTGTACTTTCACTCACTGGACTGGACAATGAGGTAAGGTAGGACCCGAGACAAACATAGCGAAAATAGCTGATCTACAAGCTCTCAACGCATTGTGCTGCGAGAGCTTGTAGATCAGCTATTTTCGGAGTTGCACAACCCAGCACTCTTTAGCTAGTGGAGATGTGGTGTAACGACATGATTCGTAAATACATTTGTTCAACTCAAAATGCTGTGTTCAAGTTCAGGAGACTTCGGAAAAAAGTAATACACCTGAATGCTGAGTTGTTTCCAATAATTGGTGTTAATAAAATGTTGCCTTGGCTCCCAGTGTGGCTATGCACCTTATTGTCTCTTTAAGATCCTTCTGCCGTGGGCCGGCAGAAGACTTAGGTGTGCGTAGCATTCCTGTGCACATCCTCATCATCCATCTACTACTACAATTCTTTGTTATCCTATGTTAAGGCCCAACAATACTATCCTGTTCAGAAATATTAAGGCCATGTTATTTAATGTTAAAGCAATTTTACTGTTGCTGTTTTTCCTGGGTAATTGTTTAATCAATCAGTAAAGTTCAGTACTCACTAATAGGTAGGTTAAAACACAGTTTGCTTTGACACATGAAGATATGGTCATCTGGTGTGACACTAAGTCATCTGGTGTGACATTCCAAATAGTGAGAAATCATACCTTTATTAATGATGAAACCGAAAAAATGTGTATGGTTTACATAGAAAATAGTATCAGGAAGAGTCACAAATATTTGTGTAATTTTAAAGAAAGTTTTTGTCAGAATAAAATTAAAATATGTTGAAAGATCGACAACATGGGCCTCACACAGAGTGTTGATTATGAAAAAAATATACAGATTCAATTAATTTTCACAAAACTATAGTGGATCACAGGTTAGTTATGATAAAGGACTTTGATAAAGTGAGTAACTTAAGAAAGGTGTACTCCATTTTCATTTTATGAACAATTATTGTCATGTCACACCAGATGACGGTTTTAGGCACAAGTACAACAAACTGCTCAATAAAGTCTGATTCCAATAAAATATCTAAAAACAAAATGTGTTTCCATAAAGTTGAGTGAGTAGAACAAAAGTAAATAATTTTTATGCCTGCTATTTAAAGTTTTTTAAAAAACATGTTTTTTGGGGCGTCACGTCACTGACCCATATATATATATATATATATATATATATATATATTTATATATATAACTGTGTAATTACTTGGGAATATGTCCCTGGCAACAGCCAACTTGAAAGGAATTGTGGTCTATAGGTTGGCTAGCCGGTAGGTGATGGAGGAAGATTGCGAGGCGATGATGCGTCTTTTATGGATGACTTGTCCAGGGGGCTCTTAGGGAGTCTGTGTCAGGCGCTCCTCTGTGTAAGCACAGCTCCTCAAGGGCCAAATTAGCTTCACTGATCCGCTAATCAATTTAGAGAGGGGAGGGGGAATAATAGCACAGGTTTTTCACACTACAGAGTTAAGGGGGATGCATCTCTTTAAGGGACGCTGCCTGTACATGCTGTAAGCATAATATTATGGATGTAATTACTAATCGTTGAAATCGATTAAAGTTGCCAACTATTTTGGTCTCATCAATAATAATCAGAAACAAATTGTAGGTGTCCTCTGCCGCTAATAGAAGGTAAGCTGAGGAGTAGTGAGCCATCTCCCTTCCCTTACATTCTTGCACGTGCACAGTGACGTCTGTAAAGCAAAAGTTGCAATAGAGTAACAAAGTCATGACGTGACTCGCTCATCCCCCGGTTCCAATGAAGTAATTCTCTATGGAGAATAACATTGAGTCATCTTAAAATCATCTCATCTAAGCATTGCGGTCCAAAAATAAACAAACGGTCTTTGCGATATTGTCGGTGAGGTGAATCTGTGTGGTTTATGATAGTCAGTCACTCATATTTGATAAAGCCTGTTTCTAGCGAAAATGTAACTAATTCGGCAACAGTAACATTAGCGTTTTCTCACCATCAGTTGATTCTTCATATCCATATGAGTCAAACCGCTGAGATAATTTGTTTATAATTGGAACACAGTTCTTATATGACACGATATGAAAAAGGTCTATGGGAATTCAGAATGGGGGAAGAAAACCGCGAACCAGGTAGGATGTGTAAATTACGTCACACTTCACTACTCTATGGCAGCGCCCTATGCGCAAAACACATCTGAGAGCATTTCATCCTCAACGTCTCACGTCTTTGCTTGGGGCCGTCAATGACGGTCAGGATTACGATTACGTCACACTCGGCTTGGCTCGGCTGTGGCGCAGCTGCAAGCAGGAACTGCCACCCACCTTCTGCGCAAAGCATGATGGGACGCTGTAAACTTGTAGATAACTACGATAATCGGACGACTAATGAATTATGAAAATAATCATTTTGTTGCAACCTTAAAGTACATACGCAGAAAGTAACAGCTCATTATGGTCACTGGAGACTCACAAGAACATTTTCTGGATATCATGAGGGCCAATGCTTGGAAACCATCTGGGAATCAAAGCTTGTTCGGCTGTTGAACTGTAAATGTTTTTTGGATAAGTTATGCAGAGGATGTACTGTAAAATGTAATGTATTTATAATCCATATAGAATTATTCTTATTCTTGTGGTTATTGAGCACCATCTCATTTCTTTGTGCCTGGGTAAGAAAACTATTATGGTCTGTTTCAATGTCCTGGATAAATCATATCCTATGGCATAGTTAAGGTATTATCATAATGAAATATTCAAATGCGAATGGGGGACGGGGGGCTTCCACAACGGCAGCAGCAGGTAAGTCAATAATGATGACATAAAGGCCTGGAAGGAATAAAAGGGATTCATGGGAAATGATCTTCGTCGCTGGGATGCCCGGTGTGACGGATGAGGCCAGAAAGTGGGTCAGAGCCACAGGTTGGTTGGCTGCACATGTGGGCCGAGACGAGACACAACACCCGGGGCAATCAGACATTCGGAAGATAGGCTAACCCCGTATTTAGCTATTAGGAATGCATATCGTCGTTGTCGGGTGAAAGCCTTGTAGGCCTATATGTCCAAAACCGTTTATCATTTTTAAAATGATTTAAACTAGTGAAAATTGCCGATCTACAAGCACACAACGCCTCGCACCGCGAGGCGTTGTGTATGCTTTTAAACACGGGGTACTCCATTTTGGCACATTTGACTATGGTTCAACACTCTGCAGGAAGTCATTTATATTTGAATCAGCTTGCAATTAATCACCCAGAGTTTCTTTTTGGGGGGGGGGGGGAGGAGGGGGGGATTCTGTTGCCTGCTTAGTAAGGGTGTAACGATACATTTTAACAACGATACGCATCACGATACATGGTTGACGATACAATACATAGACGATATTGGTTAATTCATGGTGATACGATCCGATTCAATGATTTAAACTCGATATTGTAACTATTTAGCAAAGAAATTAAATCTGTGTGAAACGTGTCAATAGTGCATGTTTTTAAGGGAAAATCTATTATTAAGGATATAAATATTCTCTAGCAAATACATGGACATTGTGACGGAGGCGGGGCTCCAGGGGGTGTGGTTTAGAGTGGCCAAAGATATGGGGTGTGTCCCGGTTAGAGGACACGGAAGGAACCAGACTTAGGGTGTCCCAGTTGAGGGTATTTATTATCGCCGTGGTCTTTGTGCATCAACGCACGGCAAATAACAAAGAAACTCTGTAGCACTCGGTGGAGACAGAGAGAAACAGTGTGACCAACTCCTGGCAGAGTCAAACTTGGAATGAACTAAACGCAATCAGGACAGGTGATATATATAACCTAACTAATGAGTAGCACCTGTGATGGTCTCAACACCATGAACATCAAAGTAAGAGTCAATGAGCACAATAAGCATAGGTCAGCATGACATTGTGGCAATCAAGAGTCAGTAGCACAGTGTGGCCTTTCTAACATAGCCGCCCCGAGTGTCTGTATGGACAGTCGCAGACCAATAGAAAGGCCACTATAATTGGTGAGCTGAGATCAGCCGCCCCATGTAGGGATCCTTTTGTTGTAAGCATAAAGTCCTTCCATGTGGAGATGCTGACATCAGGGAGTAGAGGATGACAGTCACATGTTCCTATCTCTCTGGGTCTGTTGGACTGCATCATGCAGTACGGTCAAATGTTGCTCCCTGCAGGTGTTACAGGGTCGCTTGAGGGTGCAAGCATCAGGCTTGTGCAATCTTCCACACTTCCAACATCGATGTCCATCCGCAATCCACTTCACAACTTGTTCTGTGTTCAGCTTCTTGAATTCTGGGCAAGCGTTCAGGAAGTGATCTTTGTTCTCGCAGTGAGGACAATATGGCTTAGGTCTGGGTAAGGGCTGGGGATCACTTGCTGTGGAGCTTTGGTCGTCAGTCTCAGTTAGGAAGAATGACGTAGGTCTGACAGCATGCTGCTGGTCTTTCCTCATTGGTTTGGGAGCCTCATGACTATATAAGGCCGCAGCTCTGCCAGCTATACACTTGGCCTGGGATTTCACCTGTAGCCAGGATGCCAAGTCAGTTAAGGTGTAGGTCTGATCTGTGCCTGTTTGTAGAATGCCATAGTTCAGGCAGTGTTCCACAAAACCGTCACGGTAACTTGGGGGCATCTTGCTCAATAATCGGTCTACATGGGACCCGCATCTTAGTTCGTAGCCATTCTGACCCTCCAGGGTCTTAAGCATTCCAACTAAAGATTGGATCGATGAGGCAAAGGCGTCAAAGGCCTCGGAGTCTCCAAACTTCAGAGCTGGAGCGTTCAGTATAGCACCTAGTTCACTCTGGACTAGCTGCCTGGGTTGGCCGTACTTATCCTGTAGAGCTTGCATGGCCATGGTGTAAGGCCTCGGATCATGCATGTAGGCCCTCGCAAGCTGGAGTGCACTGGGTAGTTTAAGGTGTCCAAGGAGCACCTGATACTTGTATTGCTCACTTAGATGTTGGTGACTGTTCAACATGTTGTCGAGGGCCATCTTCAGTAAGGCAAAGTCACTTTCCCTACCACTATCAAAGTGGGGTAAAGCTGGTTTTGGGATGCCATAGGTTGAGGCAAGGAATAAATCCATACCAGCTGCCTGGCCGTGGTACTGGTTAGCCAACATACTGGCTGGTGTGGTGTATGATGCTGCTTGGTTAGGGTAGGTGTTGGAAGAAACTTGTTGGAGGGTTGGTGAGTGATTGTAGTTCCCCGTGGCAGGGTTTGGGGCCTGGTATGAGGTAGCAGGTGTAGAGGCAAGGGGGTGACTCACCAATGCAGGGTATGATACTTGGTATGGTGTAGCAGATGCATGAGGGGGATAGTAGCTTGCCGGTACAGGGTGTGGAAACTGGTGAAAAGAAGGTCTTGGCTGTAGAGCTGGTGTCAATACAGGAGGTGGCACTGTAGGTGGGCCCAAAGCTGCTTGTTGAGGTGGCACCGGCGACACTGGTGGTAGTGCCGGGGCTGCTGTCGGATGCAGTGCATGAGTCCGTGGCAAGGCCGCTGTAGAGGCTACAGGTGGCACAGGATTCAGTGGATTGGCAACCGGAATATGTGGAGGCTGTTGCAAGGCTACTGGAGGGCGCACCGGTGGACCTGGTGGCAGTGGATGGGCCACTGGAGGGAGCACATGTGCAGCAGGAGGTACCGGAGGGACCACATATGTAGCAGGAGGTACCGGAGGAGGCACCGGAGGGACCACATGTGCAGCAGGAGCCACCGGAGGAGGCACCGGAGGGGCCACATGTTGAGCAGGAGGTACCGGAGGAGGCACCGGAGGAGCAGCAGGAGGGAGTGGAGGAGGCACATGTGGTATTTGAGGCAATGCCTGGTTCACTGGGGTAATCACAGGTCGCACTGGAGGCAGTGATTGTGAAACTGGAGTAGTCACATGTTGTGCAGGAGTCAGTAACTGGGAAACTGGGGGAGTCACAGTTTGTGCAGAAGCCAGTGATTGGGAAACTGGTGGAGAAGATGGGGGTGCCAGCAGGGCATCTGGGGCTCTGGCACCGTCTGGGTCCTCTGTGTTCTCTTTAATGCATGAAGTGATGAACCTGGCTATTTCAAGTTCATTCTCTCTTTGTGTTATCAGCCGCCTCCATCCCAGTTGTCGGGTTAACAACTCTCGACCTCTAAGGGCTTCCTCTTGCAACCATTGACTCTGTTTGGATTGGGCTTGGAATCGTTGACTTTCAATGTCGGCTTGATGTTCCTCTTCAAGTTGTTGCTGCAACTGCTCAAGCTCCAGCTGTTTGACTCGCTCATCGAGCTGAGCTGTTTGTAGCGGAGAAAGTGTATTGGGAGGGAATCTGCCTACTGAGATTCGTGTATACTTGGAACTGGAGCTCCTCTGACTGAAGCCTGAACGGGTTGACACGGAGTGGTTGCTCTCTCTAGATGAGGTTCGGGAGTAGGGAACCGGCTGTGTGAGTTGGGTTTGTCCCTCGTGAGGGAGAGTTGCAACTGTGCAGTCGGCCAGGTACGCTGCAAGGTGTGAGTCTTGGGAGGCGAGAGTTGACTGTGTGAGTTGGCGTTGTCCCTCGCGAGGGAGAGTTACAACCTCATAGTCTGCCAGGTATGCTGGGAGGTGTCGTTCTCTCTGTGGAACACGTGGGCGTACAGACTGGGACTGGGAAGCTGGATCCATGGGGTCCATATCTTGGGTGGTACTCTAATCCGGCTCGAAGGACCATGTGACGGAGGCGGGGCTCCAGGGGGTGTGGTTTAGAGTGGCCAAAGATATGGGGTGTGTCCCGGTTAGAGGACACGGAAGGAACCAGACTTAGGGTGTCCCAGTTGAGGGTATTTATTATCGCCGTGGTCTTTGTGCATCAACGCACGGCAAATAACAAAGAAACTCTGTAGCACTCGGTGGAGACAGAGAGAAACAGTGTGACCAACTCCTGGCAGAGTCAAACTTGGAATGAACTAAACGCAATCAGGACAGGTGATATATATAACCTAACTAATGAGTAGCACCTGTGATGGTCTCAACACCATGAACATCAAAGTAAGAGTCAATGAGCACAATAAGCATAGGTCAGCATGACATTGTGGCAATCAAGAGTCAGTAGCACAGTGTGGCCTTTCTAACAGACATTATATTTCATCACATATGGACAAACCCGCACCTTGACATGAACACAGAGATTACACACATTTATCGATAGACCAAGAGCAGCTATATGGAATGGAAAAGTAATTAAACCCCTCTTTTTCATTTTCCTTCTTAAAATTGCTAAATACAAGGCTTACATACAATCAATTATTTGCACTGCAATCAATTATTTGCACTGCAAAACGATTCAATATCGATTATCTGCATTGTAAAACGATACCGATGCGATACAAAGTCAAAACGGTACGATATATGCTTTTGCATATCGATATAGTAGATCATTGCAAATGAATCGATTCAGTTACTATATCGTTACACCCCTACTGCTTAGGTCTTTTCTCCCTGACCTGCAGCTTCCCCCCTCATCTTAATTATATTCCTCTTCTGTAGGCTGGCAGCGGGAGAGCAGCGCATGTTTGCCTTGCTCACCCAGTCTCCCCGTGCAGTCATTAAGAAAAATGACACAGGTGCAGGTATAGCGAGAGTATCTGTGTATGCAGAAAATTAGTTTAAAGGCAGACGCCATTGGAACTCACCGGAGTGAAATCTCCCCTTTACCTGTTCCCCCTTGCAGCCCCGCAGACTAATAAATCACCCTGCGCTATTTCCCTGACTGCTGAGAATCAGAGCGTTCTGTCTTTGAAAGCATGGGACTGGGACACCGAACCGCTTCAACCTGCACTTAGAAAATCCTGCACATATGGTCGAGTGTGATCATGGGGTATAGGGAAGTTTTAATTGAACGATGGAGGAAAAAGTTTGCACTGGAGCTGGCGGGAAAAGCACCACCTTAAAAGTGGTAAGTGAGTCCATGGGGGATGGAGCGGCATGAATAGTCTCTCCATTAAAAAAGTGAGTTTGGGCTCAAATGATGGGAGAAGATTTAAGGGGGTGCCTTAAATGGGTATAGCGAGGCCATGGGGATGAGCAGGCAGCAAAACTCCATTTATAAAAGTGCCTGCTCCGTTCATTTTCAAGTCAAGTGAAGTTAAACTTTATTTGTAGCCTATAGCACATTTCGTATATGGGTAAACTACATTTATATCAGAGGAAAACAAGTAAACTAGGCAAAGTTCACACCCTGGAAAAGTACTGCAACCTAGACACATGATCTAAATATCTCAGTAGAAGAGCTTGGAGACCAAATACAACCTCCTCAATTGTATAAGTTGTGTTGTATTCACATACTCTACCATAAAGATTGGACAAAAACAAAAAGACACATTAGAGCTTTAAGGTATGTTTTCTCAGCCACTGTTTCCAATTAACATGATATAGACTTGGAAATGTGTAGGGTGTTAATTGTGAGAGTTTTTCAAACCATTTAGGAGTAAAAATGCAAGTAGGTACAATTCCATGCTGATACACATCATTTATCTGATGATAAACTTCCATACAGAGAAATGCAGAACAATGTGTATGCAATGCATCAATTTAATGTGGATGCCTGCTGTGCAAACTTTTCACATAGCCCAGGTGTCCTATGAAGCAGAGCTGGATCGATGCCTGAGCAATGCCAGCAACACGGAAACCTCATCTTTCCAGCACAGAAGAAGTAAAAGAGGGGTGCATCGATTGCAGAACTGATGACAAAGCAAATGTGCAGACATTACAGCTGGGAGATGATCATTCCCTGAAAAGAAGATTTCTTTCCCCCCTTTTTAAAACCCTAAGGGACACAATCTCAAACGCGTGTGAATGTGAAAACATGGAGGAGATGTTGTGTTTAGAGGGATAAGAAATTCAAAGTCTGCATGGTAACCAACAATAAATAAGCTCGTTTCCTGAACAAGTTCATGCATCAATGAACACAGAAAAATCTAAAAGAAAAAACAAAGCATGCAATCTACGTATTTTATGGTTTAAATATGCAATCTACGTAAATATGGTTTAAATATCCTCTTTGTTTTAGTTTCTTTGTATTTCTTTTTTTCTTTCCTTTTTTTTTTTTTTTAAAGCTGGGATCTTCACCTACTGACACTATATGGGGGAACAGCATGATCTAGAGCAGTGGTTCTCAACCCGTGGGTCGGGACCCAAATTATTTTGGGGGGTCCACAGATGATTAACTTAACGTGCAACATTGTTTCCTCACTCAACAGTAAACAAACCAACAAAGTTTAAGTGTATAGGGGGTATAGTCTGGTAGGAGGCTATAGGGCCCACGCACCCGAAAGATATATTTTTCTAACCTACCTTTTTAGAATCCTTAAGGTGTCTAGTTAATGAATTTTGATGTTCCCAGAGCCAATTTGTGTCCGATATATGTTTTTTTTAACCATATGTTGTGTCCGTCCTGGATTTTCGGCTGTGAAAAATACACACTTTAAATCAACATAGCTCGTGAACTATACATCCGACAGAAACCATTCACCCCATTTTATGTTCGTTTTTGCGAGATGAATTGATTGAAGATTTGCCATGGTTCCATCATGTTTAGTGCATTAAAACCCAAATAAACAGAAAGAAAGTTAAAATTCGCCTAAAATGGATCACAACAACTCCTCCCCCATGCACCCTATTGATATATTTTTTCAAACATTTGCATTTTTACAATCTTCAAGATGTGTAGTAAACAAATGTTTTTGTTCCCCACTTGAAATATTGACACATGTATGTTTATTCTGGCATAGTGTTTGCTATAGTGAATTTTCGAAAATGCAAAAAAGAGAATGTAAAATCTACATAAGGTCTTAACTATACATTATTCTGAGACAAATGTCCAATTTGTCTGTTTCATTTTGGCATGAGTCATTGAGGGAGATGGCTGGTGACATAATATGTATATTTATGGATCATCAATACTCAAATAAATGCTAAAATGCAGGCAATTCAATAGGCAGAATGGGGCCAGAGGACATTTACCAATACAAATGAAGTTTATTTTTTATTTTATTTTATTCAAATTGTTATTATGATTGCTTTGGGTGCTTGATACACACATCCCATCCAAATTCAAAACATAGTCCCAGGTTTTAATTTTGCCTACAGTTTTGGATATCTGCAAACAATTTCAAATATACATGACGTCTTCAATAAATTATATGCATAGACAAATGATCCTATTTTGTTTTATTTTGGCATGACATGTCATGCCAAAATACCATTTCATGCCAAGATTTGATTCTAGACAACCTCAAGTTTCCAATGGAACCAACCTTGTCATGCTACCTTGTCGGGCAGGGGGGTAAACGCCTAATGATTCAAATGCGTGAAAGCCTCCCCTGTACAGACATGCCAAATTTAGGACAATCTCAAGAACCATTTAGTTTTTATTACTGTCTTTATAGGGTAAAGACAGTAATATAGCTGAATGGTTAGGGAGCCCGCCTGGAGAACCAAAGCCCCTGGTTGACCCAGGTTTGATTCCAGGCAAGGGTTCCTCTGTCTGTCTGTCTGTCTGTCAGTCTGTCTGTCTATCTAGACCACTGCATCTCGACTCAACACAATTACCGGTAAAAGCACATTTCTAAAGCACATTTAACATGACCAGGTCACCCAAAGTGTTGTACAGTTAAAATAGAAAACGACATAACAATGCAATATATAAAGACATTTACAATAAAATACCAATGAATACCAAAATAAACAAAAGCTAAACATTAGCATCAGTAAAGGAAAATCATGGACTGCCAGTCTCAGCTAAAGACCAGGCAAGTCTTTAATAAAGTCATGAAATATCAGTCGACTGGGCAGCTCTTGATGTGTAGGGGCAAGCTGTTGCAGAGCCTGGGCTGTCCTGCATAGACCACAGTAGTGCATCTGTTGACCACTGTACAACATCTGTAGACCACTGTTGTCCACCTGTAGACCATTCTAAAGGGGCACGGTGGCGCAGTGATTAGCGCTTCGCCTCACAGCTAGAAGGTCCTGGGTTCGATTCCCGCCGGGGGACGCTGTGGGCGCTGGCGGCGTGTTCCTCCTCCGCGTCATCAGCGCCCACACCCTAGGTGGGGTTGGCGATAGGGCCTTTCTGTGTGGAGTTTGCATGTTCTCCCCGTGTCTCCTAGGGTTGATACCCTCACAAAAACATGCACGTAATCCTGGTCTCAATAATGCCTCCCCCTGGCCAGCCGGGGCGCCTGATGGAGGGGAAAGGAACTGGTTGGAATAACGTGTTCCTTCCACGCGCTACGTCCAAACCAGGGAAATCTCCACTGTCAGGTGAAAAGAAGCAACTTGGACTCCTCATGCATAGAAGGAAGCATGAGGTCAGTCCGTTGTCTCCCCAGGCGCGGCAGAGGGAGAGCAGAGCCCAGGATTACATAGGCAATTAGCACTGGGTGAAAAAATGGGTTACACAATTGTGGGATAAAAATTATAAAGAAAAAAAAAGACCATTCTAGTACATCTGTAGAGCACTGTATTGCATCTGCAGACACTATAGTGTATATGTAGGCCACTGTACGACATATATAGACCACTGTAGTACATCTGTAGACCACTGTTGTGATCTGTAGACCATTCTAGTGCATATATGTGGGCCACTGTTGTGTTCTGTTGACCACTCTAAGGCATCTTCAGACCACTGTACTACATCTATAGAACACTGTAATGCATCTGTACAGTACAGCACTTTGGATGACCTGGTCATGTTAACATGCTTTAGAAATGTGCTTTTAATTGTGTTGAGTTGAGATGCAGATAGATAGATACCTATTTTCCTCCACACACATGGACATTGGAACCCTTGCCTGGAATCTAACCTGGGTCAACCAGGGGCTCTGGTTCCCCAGGCGGGCTCTTTAACCATTCAGCTATGCTGCCCCTATATAGACAGTAAAAAAAGCTACATGGTTCTTACCCAACACTGCATGAGATTGTCCTAAATTTGGCATGTCTGTACAGGGGGAGGCTTTCACGCATTTACATTCACATAAATCAAGGTGAAAGCTCAAGGGTCCATTTGAAAATTGGTGATGGCCATTTATCTCCAGGTGGATCCTCACATGATCCTCTGGATAATGGACTTCCTCCTTAAAAGGGAGCAGTTTGTTAAGGTCAACAACTCCTCGTCTTCTGTCCTGATTACATCTACTGGTGCCCCCCAGGGGACAGTGATTTCCCCAGTCCTGTTCTCCCTCTATACCAACAACCCGAGGGGCTCAGACAGTGTGAGCATGGCTGTGAAGTTTGAGGACGATACTGCTCTGGTGGACACCTCAAACTGCCCTGCTCACTTTGAAGAGGAAGCAGAGAAGCTCCACCAGTGGTGTGAGGAGCACTACCTCCAGCTGAATGTGAAGAAGACTAAAGAGCTTCTCATAAGCCCCCGGAGGAAGGATGATGACCTCGACCCTGTTCCTCAGCTGACACTGGGTGGAGAGCTGGTGGAGAGGGTCAGCAGCTACAAATATCTTGGGACCACTATTGACAGTGGGTTGACTTTTAATGACAGCACACAGGCCATCTTTGCAAAGTGTCAGCAGCGGACCTACCTCCTACGGAGGCTGAGATATATGGATGTTGCCCCCCCCCA
The DNA here is from genome assembly GCF_963921795.1 of Nannobrachium achirus. NCBI lineage: Eukaryota > Metazoa > Chordata > Actinopteri > Myctophiformes > Myctophidae > Nannobrachium > Nannobrachium achirus. The sequence goes on along the minus strand of NC_137820.1, from coordinate 58,450,968 downwards.
TCCGTCGCAGCTTTTACATCTGCCATATAGAGAGCCTCCTTACCTTCTCCTTCCTGGCCTGGTACGGGGGTCTCTCAGAGGCCAACCTCAGTGGGGTCTAAGCTATGTGGGATGCAGTGCTCTGCCCTTCAGCATCTCTATGACCAGAGGACAGTGAAAAAAGCAGCAAAGATCGCGAGAGACCCAACTCATAATCTCAGCACCTGCTTCAAGATCCTGCCCTCGGGTAGGAGATATGACGCCTTTACACTCAAGAGGGCAAAGGCCAGTGCCAGTTTCATCCCCTCTGCCATTAGGCTCCTCAATAAACACAAACCCCCCAACACCTGATTCACCTCAACTGGACCAGAATACACACACACAGGTGCCCGGATGAACTAGACATGGACGCGCACACACACACACACACACACACACACACACACACACACACACACACACACACACACACACACACACACACACAGTGTTCCACAGTGTGGATGGAGGACTTTGCTTTCTTTTAAATACCTTTTAATATTTAGAATTATTTTATACTTTTTATAGAACTGAAGTACTTTGCTGGGTGTTTTATTGTATTGTATATTTATGTATTGTCTTGATATGCACTGACCCGAGCAAAACTAATTTCCCTTGTGGATAATAAAGATATCTAATCTAATCTAATCTAATCCCTTGCCAAAATGTTGTCCATCTTTGAATCATTAGGCATTTACCCCCCTGCCCGACAAGGTGGCATGACAAGGTTGGTTCCATTGGAATGTCTAGAATCAAATCTTGGCATGAAATGGTATTTTGGCATGACATGTCATGCCAAAATATAACCAAATAGGGTAATTTGTCTATGCATATCATTTAATTAAGACGTCATGTATATTTGGGTTAGGGTTAGGGTTACTGTAGGCAAAATTAAACCCTGGCTCTAAAGCAACTAAAGCATTCATATTAACAATTTGAAAATAAATAAATAAAATAAACTTCATTTGTATTGGTAAATGTCCTCTGGCACCATTCTGCCTATTGAATTGCCTGCATTTTAGCATTTATTTGAGTATTGATGATCCATAAATGTACATATTATGTCACTAGCCATCTCCCTCAATGCCTCATGCCAAAATGAAACAGACAAATTGGACATTTGTCTCAGAATAATGTATAGTTAAGACCTTATGTAGATTTTACATTCTCTTTTTTGCATTTTCGAAAATTCACTATAGCAAACACTATGCCAGAATAAACATACATGTGTCAATATTTCAAGTGGGGAACATCAACATTTGTTTACTACACATCTTGAAGATTGTAAAAATGCAAATGTTTGAAAAAATATATCAATAGGGTGCATGGGGGAGGAGTTGTTGTGATCCATTTTAGGCGAATTTTAACTTTTTTTCTGTTTATGTGGGTTTTAATGCACTAAACATGATGGAACCCTGGCAAATCTTCATATCAATCAATTCATCTCGCAAAAACATACATAAAATGGGGTGAATGGTTTCTGTCGGATGTATAGTTCACAAGCTATGTTGATTTAAAGTTTGTATTTTTCACAGCGAAAATCCAGGACGGACACAACATATGGTTAAAAAAAACATATATTGGACACAAATTGGCTCTGGGAACATCAAAATTCATTAACTAGACACCTTAAGTATTCTAAAAAGGTAGGTTAGAAAAATATATCTTTCGGGTGCGTGGGCCCTGTAGCCTCCTACCAGACTAGTATCTGCACACACTAAAGGGACAATTTATGAGTTTGAGTTCCCTGAAACAAATATATAGAGCTTTCAATCTTTTCTATGAGATATCTTTTAATATTTTGCTATATCCTATGAAGAAAACACAGTTGTACAGGCAGGGATACATGCACTAGGCAGGAGTACAGAAGCTGTTTACACATAGAGCCCCTGGCACATGTGTCTGCCTGTCTATTCACACGCCCCATCTGTCTGCTGCACCTTGTCTCAACGTGAGGGTTCTGTCAAGTCCTAACTCACTATTGTCAATTCATCACCATTTTGGTGGTTTGGGCCCTTGAGAAATCAATAAAAAATACACATGGATGCATTTGTCAGAATTGTTGCCAAGAGAAACAGGAGGCTGATTAGATAGAAACATCGAATCATCTGTTTCCATCATCTGCTTCTGTTCTCTGCATCTTCCTCGGTCACTCCAGCCGCCTGCATATCCTCTCTCACTGCATCCATAGACCCCCTCTTTGGCCTTCCTCCTCTCCTCTCCTGTTATGGCCAGTTCTATCTTCAGCATCCTTCTTCCAATGTACGGTCCCCTCATCCCTCCTTGACACATGTCCAAACCATTTCAACCTTGCCTCTCTTTTTATCCCCAAACCTTCTAATCTGAGCCTATCCTCTCGTGTAGTCATTTCTGATCTCCTCCTTGTAACTCCTACGTAGAGTATCTCTCCCAGAACGTATCACAATGTCGTCTGCGAACATCCTGTTTCACGGTGCCTCCTACCTGGCTTCATCTGTCAACCCGGCCATTACCAATGTGAACAAGAAAGGGCACAGAGCTGATCCTTGATGTAAGTCCACCCCACCTTGAACCTGTCCATTACTCCTACCACACCCCACCTCCCCTCTTATGCTTTCTGCACAAAGACACATTGCCTTTGTGAACTAAGCCCATCCAATGAAAATACATGTTGTAACTTGTGGAGTTGATTATGTTTAAATATGGATGAAGGCATTCATTTTATTTTATGGTAAATCAATCTGCTCTCCAAATCATAGGACAGCTTCACTACCTACCCAATTTCCCTGCTTCAAATTGTTCTTTATAAATTAGAACAGAACAACAGAACATAATACTACTTTATTAATCCCCAAGGAGAAATGTATCTTCTACATTGAACTGACGATAAATACACAACCAGAAGCCGGAGAGGCCCGAGGGCACAATGGCATTTGATCTTCACTCTGACACCCTTGCTAGATTAGAACTGTTAATCTTCAATAGGCCCGTTTCTAGTCCACTTCTCTAACCTCTCTAGGCTAATACCACCCAACTTGCGGACCTATTATTTATACCGCAGGCCCTATAGCTATTACTGAAAATATAATATCTATAAGCTCACAACATGTTGCAATGTGTCACGCTGTGAGGTTGTAGATTGGCTATTTTCAGTCAAAGGAGTGTACCTATTATAGAGCCCTGGGGATCCCAGAAAATTAAAGATGGGGTGCCCCCCCATCATGATGATCAGGTATTATGATTATGCTAGGAGGAAGATCTTTTTCCCCAAAAAGTGCACAGAAAGTGTTAAAATTATGTTTTTATGTGGCCATACCCACCAGTTCATTAAGTGTGCCTGGTTGTCTAGTGGGTGGTGACCCAGCTTTAAGTTAGCCACACCCACAGTGTTGGGTGAATGGTAAAAGGGGAGGGGATGATTGTATAATGTCATCAAATCAGTGTTTTTCGATCAGGCCTTTTGACTCAGAAGCTTTCAGCTTTCAGGAAGAAACCAAAAATACACAGGGAAGGCAAATTTGCACATTATAACCCCACCCAGTAGTCTTTTAGAGCAATGTTAGCCTCGGAAACCCAGGCTTCTTTTGGCCATCGGAAGAAAAAGAAGCCTGGACGATCGCGTTATGATCACTGTTGGAGGAAGTGTAGAATTTCCCTAACCAATCCGAGTGCAGAGAGCGTCGCACCGAATGTGTTGACGTCATGACGCAGCAGCGTTCTCTGCGCTGAGCAGAGGAGCAGAGGGGGGTGGGGGGAGGAGAACACATCCTATTGGCCAGAGACTCGCGGAGAGATTCGCCGCGCCCGCCCATCTGCCTACACAAACTGGTCCGCGTTAGGTTAGAGTGGAGCAATGTTAACTCCATACCAACATACAAAACAGAAAAAGTACAAAACTATGGCACTATCTATCTATAAATGCGAGAAGTCTCTGCGTGTGTGTTTGTAATCCGCGTATCTCGAGAACCGTTCGTCCCACCGGCTTCAGATTCGGCACGCGCGCTCCCCGCCGCGGCACGGAGTGCAGTGCCGGGCCTCGACCCGACCCGACGCGCGGTTTTCCCTAACCGGCGCGAAACGTTCGGATCTCCTTATGCGGGGCTGATTGTTGACATCAGGCTGTTCCGGAGGAAATCGGCGCAAAACCGGTCATTGTGACATCACTGCAGTGCCGGGCGCAAGCGCTGACTCATTGTGACATCACTGCAGTGCCGGGCCTTGCCTCGACCCGACAGATATCTCCGTATATGGGCATAAGACTGAGAACTCCATATATGGGCATATGGGCAGATACAGAGATCTCCATACAGTATATGGGCATAGATAGATATCTCCGTATACTGAGAACTCCATATATGGGCATCTTGCCTCGACCCGACAGATATCTCCGTATATGGGCATAAGACTGAGAACTGAAATCGGTGCAAGCGCTGACTCATTGTGAGATTTGTGACATCACCTCATAAAAGGCTCTGACATCACGTACGCCACATGAGTCAACAAAAAATCTCTGTGAGTGTGTATGTATGTATGTAATCCGCGTATCTCGAGAACCGTTCGTCCCACTGGCACGCGCGTTCTCCATATATGGGAATAAAATGAATGCCCGTATGCGGAGCTGATGTCTGACATCAGAGTTTTCCGCAACCGGTACTGTGTGTCCAGAGATCTTCATATATGGGCATAAGTGGACAAAGACAAACAGATGGTCAAAACGGGTCCTATGACAACAGGTATATTGGGGTTTGCATTAAAGGGTGGGGCATTCATGGGGTTTGCATTAAAGGGTGGGGCATTCATTCCCTATTTCAAATTCGGCACGCGCGTTCCCCACCGCAGCAGGTAGTGCAGTGCTCGGCCTCGACCCGACCCGATACACGATTTTCTGTAACCAGCACGAAAGGTTCGGATTCTGATGTCTGACATCAGGATTTTCCGGAACTGACACTGTGTCTGCATAGATCTCCATATATGGGCATAAAATGGATGCAGACAGACAGATACAGATATCTCCATATATGGGCATAAATGGACACAGGCAAACAGATGGTCAAAGATCTCCATATATGGGCATAAAGTGGACGCAGACAGACAGATACAGATATCTCCATATATGGGCATAAATGGACACAGGCAAACAGATGGTCAAAACGGGTCCTATGACAACAGGTATAATGGGGTTTGCATTAAGTTTGTCTCCTCCTCCATCTGTTTGTCTGTGTCCCTTTATTCCCATTATGGAGATCTCTGTATCTGTCTGTGCCTCCGACTGTGTTGCAGACACAGTGCCGGTTCCCCATTTAATGCAAACCCCATTATACCTATTGTCATAGGACCCGTTTTGACCATCTGTTTGAAAAAGCGACAGAGATCTCATATATGGGCATAAAATGGACGCAGATAAACAGATATCTCCATATATGGCATATATGGGCATACAATGGACGCAGAATCACAAAGTTCTCCGTATACAGGCATAAAAGGGACACAGACAGACAGATACAGAGATCTCCATATATGGGCATAAAATGGACGCAGATAGACAGATATCTCCATATATGGGCATATAATGGACCCAGAACTATAACTGCAGTGATCTCTATATGGACATAAAATGGACGCCGACAGACAGACAGATACAGATATCTCCATATATGGGCATAAATGGACACAGGCAGACAGATGGTCAAAACAGGTCCTATGAAAACAGGTATAATGGGGTTTGCATTAAAGGGCGGGGCATTCATTCCCTATTTACATTGTTCCGAGTTGGCCAGGTCGCCGACTAGACGCTGGGCCGCCCAAAGGGCGGCCCAGCTTCTAGTTTAAGTAAATTACAGTTATTTTTTCATTCTCTGAATTATTTATGAATTTATTTTTTAAATCTCTAAATTACTTCCATCCAGTTTTAGTAACAACATTGAATGTATATCTCACCAGACGTACAGTATAGGCAGAGATCTCTGATCACTATATCCTCCCGGTGTGGGCTCCTCACTGCAAGCAGGTGACCCGGTAGGGTACAACAGCAGTGACAAGCAGTGGGAGTAATTCATCGGCATAACTAAATTGGAGGAAGAAAGGGGTCAAAATAATTGGCTACTCTAAATTTATAGAAAGGATGGAAATCCAGATATCAGTGGTGGTAGCTCTACAGGGGTGGGCAACTTTGATGATGGCGAGGGCCACTATATTTCCACCTTCACTCCAGAGGGCCACAATGCATTGCTACGTCCTACTTTGTCAATCGAGTATCTCATACAAAAGAAGCAAAAAATAGCAGATCTACAAGCTCATTGAGCTTGTAGATCTGCTATTTTAGCTTCTTTTGAATTGGATTCCTGAATACGTTTTTGTTATTTTTCAATTGGAATCCTGAAATGTACAAATTGTATTTGATTTCAAATGCATTTAGTTATACTCAAGTTAACTTCATGAACTTAAATACAAAAATACTAACATTTTAGTACTAGGCCTACTATACTAGTCATTAAGCTACTAAGATAGACTGACGGAATTAAAGCGGGTCATGTTTGCATGTTTGGAATTGGAACAGCTGAAACCAATAATATATTCAGTATTCTGATATTAACCTGCAGGCCGCATTAAGGGAAGGTGGGGCCGCATGTGGCCCCCGGGCCGCCAGTTGCCCATTAATGCTCTACATCGTATTCAGGCCAACAGTGACAGCGATAGGGAGTAGGGACCAGTACTCATGGGAGGAATTGGCAACTAAATTAGGGTGTAATAGGAAAAAAAGAGAATGCATTGTTATTGATTTACACACTTGAATGTCGCCAGTTCGAATCCCCAGACTGGGGAAATCTTGGGAAAATGGATTAGCCTTCTTCGGAAACTATACCAATTTGGTCTTGATTAAGGCACTCAATCCCCCACAGCTGAGTGTTGGCCTGTAAAAGGCTGCAGTTGCATTTTGTATCAACATTGGTAACTATAAATGGGAAGTGAGGTGTTGCTGAAAAAGGGCATGCATGCATACTCTGTCAGCCTTTATTGGATAAATACAAATAAGCACACTCAGATGCACAACAGTAAAGTCTCTCACCAAATAATAAAAGAAGAACAAGGACGATATCCTGCCCAGATTAAACTGAGATGCATTCATCTGTACTGTTTATGACAGCCCCAAAATGAATAGGGGCGAGGAGTAAGCTGCTTACTATACTGTATATGCACTATTGCTTCTGTTGATTGAACTTAATCATTATTAATAGGCACTGGGCTGTGGTCCCTTCACCAGAACATTTCATCAGCCCACTTTTTTAAGAGCTACTGAGTATCTCCAGACAGCAATTTAGCGCTTTAGTTCCCATGGCCACACTGGTTGGGAAATTACAGCCAGGGGACCCCACCATGAGATGGCAGATATTAAAGGCGCCTCCTAATGGTGTATGAAGAAAAGCGACAGACCATTCAGGTGAGGATTGAACCAGAATCCTCAATTTGAAGTTGAAAATAGATGCTCTCATGGTTAGTGGCAACATCAATCGTGATGTTAGAAGGCCCTGCTTTCTTAAACATTTATATACTATATACTTTGTTGATTCATTTATCCTTTATTTGACATTGCAGAGAAGAGGTGATGGAGAGAAAAGAATGTAAAGAGAGTAATCTCCATACATGTATGTACTGTATATGTATATGTATATGTGTGTATATATATATACACACATACACACTACGTTATATACATGAAAGATTATATCAAAAAAATAACTTGAAAAGGTTACACGTGTGTTTTGAATGGGATGAGAGGAAACAGATGATTGCTCTTCCTTCTCTCTTGTGCATATTTATACAGGTACTTACGTTGTTTGATTGAATTCCAAACACTGGGGAAAAAAAAGAAAAGGAAAAAAATAATAGAAAGGCTTACATTTTCACATCATTGAAGAGCTGAATACTGTGTTTCTATAGACCTTTCTCCAAGTGTCTTCAAAAAGGGCTGGAAATAGAAATCCAGACAGCCGGTTGAATCCATGCTGCCACTGCTCATTTCACATTAAACAGACCCTCTTTCTTTTTTTAGGGTACACTGACTGTGGGCTCCGGAGAGACAGGTACATTATAAAATCGCTGGCAGAAGAGAAATCCATGTACAAAGACAGGACTCCCGTGGGATTCAGCTCCCCGAACTCTGTACACTGACTTCTGATGGAGTTCTGAGAGCTGTTCAAATTTGGACAGAACTAACTGTTCAAACGTGATACCATAATTGAAATCGGGCTTTCCAAAAGAATTCTACTGGAGTCACACACAGCTCAGGAGGCTTTATCGCTTTGGACAGATAACTTGAGTTAATGGGTCAACTGGGTGGATAAAAAAAAGTTTTAATTAAAAAAGACTGACTCATCAAGATACATGACACGTCACGTTTTGATAGCTAATGTCATTGAAATGCCATTTATCTATATTAGGGTCCTTTTAACATAGTAATTACGTATGTCCTTCTAGTGGTCTAACACTAACCCACTTAAGTCCTAAAACTTCTGTCTCAGAACCAAAGTTCCGGGGGAAGAGGAAGAGACACAACTCTTGTGTCCAAATCTGTTGTGTCAGGACTTTTTTCCCTCCGCAAAATCCAGATTATTTTAACAAAAGGTGACTGCCCTTGCATCTGCTGCCCTGGCTATTAATGAGATAGGCCTCAGGAGTCACTGAGGCAGATCCCTAGATAGAGCTGTCCACTTTATCTTGGGCCGGCGTCGAAGCGATGCAGCAGAGACAGTGATTTAGTACCTGGGCCTGGTAGAAAGGTCAGAGCTTCCTGTACCACACCACAGGACCTCCCCTACTGTATCCACCAAAGACTAATGGGGGCTAGCTCTACATGCTCCACCACTAACATTAACATTTTTCTTCCCTGACGTGCTTTAGAAAATTTTCCCTTTAGGTGCCGTTCTTTATTTCCAATAAAGTGGCATGATGGAGTATGTGGGGGGAAATCGTACTACGTATTAGTCTTTGTGTGCTTTTAGATTTGTCTTCACACGCTCTCATAGTCTCTAATTTAGAGGAACTCCAAGGAAAGGAACGAGCTTTTTCTTTTTCACAGCAGGGTTATTATTGTTTTGTTTTAAATAAAATTGAATTTACGTTGAGGTCAAGTAGTTTGGTTTTCCTTCAAATTTGAGTCTCTTGGTCACACAAGTTATGAGATTAGAACCAGTGACCCATGGGAGAACCGGATACACTAGTGGGCAAATGCAAATGGGCCCCCAAAAAAGAGAAGAAAACGGATGGGGGTTGGGGCGCGAGGCTAACAACCCCACCCGGTAAAACAACACATTACTGATACGCCAACAAGTGTGATGCTGTAGCCTGAGGTGTAAGACCTGTTGTTTCTATTGTGTGTTATGGGTATATGTGTGCCAAAATGCTTAGTTTTCTATGCATTTAGGGTGTTTTAGGGGGTTTGTCCCCCCAATTCTTTCTGCCCAGAGAGGTCGCCCCCGTCATTTCATCCTGCGTGCTTCCTAGTGCTAAAGGCTAAATCCGGCCCTGGTTGAGAGTTTTGTTTTTATGTGCACCTCCTGTGTGCGAGCACGCACGCACACATGCACACACACACACGCACACACACGCGCACACACACACGCACGCACACACGCACACACACACACACGCACGCACGCACGCACACACACACACACACACACACACACACACACACACACACACACACACACACACACACACACACACACACACACACACAGTAAGTAATTAAGTAATAGGGTTTAATGTAAGACACATTTCACACTTCTGTGAGACTATATTCAAGGACATACAGTAAAAGCACACTTTTTGCTGACTGATTTTATGCAAACTTAACAAGCAAGGGAGGCGTCGTTCTAGTGAGCAGTCAGGTTAAAGGTTATTGTTGGTCAGCTATATTTACCCCATCAAACACAGATAAGCATATAAGCACATTAAAAGGGTTACCACTGCAATTTTTTTCCCAGTTTGAGAAATGGTGACAGGAGGCAGAGTCTACCATGGACAAAATAGCAGATGATGGTGGTCGATGTGCTTGGTTGTGTGTGACTCAAATGTTAAATTATAGAGTGATTTGTATCAGCGGATGGATTCCAGATAGATACATTTTATTTATGTGTCAATCCTCAACAGACAGACCATGCATAGTAATGAGCTTAGATGGCATAAAAATAATTGGCATTTCTTATTTTTAATTGGTCTTACTTTCTGCTATCTCTATATGTATCTCTCTACTCTTTACCTGTATTAATGTTTCATCCTTATTGCAGTGCTGCTATGACAGCTGAATTTCCCTTGGGTACAAATTTCTATCTATCTATCTATACTACACACATTACCCGGCTAATAATCTCTCCAGACAGATTTTCAATTTGCAATGAAAATCCTTCAGCACGATTGCTCTATAGCTGAATTTTAGATGGGGCGAACCCTTGAGCAGAAAGCAGCTGAAAATGCAGCTGAAAATGTGCAAAAAGACAGGAAATCAAGCCTGATTTCCTGTTATTCAGGCATTGAAATGAACTGAAATTAAAAAAAGAAAATAAATCTGCAATAGTGAGCTATAATTCTTTGCAATAAATCATCATCATGATCAAGTTGATTTAACAAGGCATTCTCTGTAAGATAATGTTCACTTTAAAGGGGTCATGACATGTCATGTTCATGGGTTATGTTGTGTTCATGTTGTTCAATTACACCCCCCCCCCCCCCCCCCCCCCCCCCCAAAAAAAAACATTCAACATTTAGTGTTTTTTTCTGTAATCTGTAGTTTTTGGAATACTTAGACAAGTAAAGAAAAGTGGGTTCATTTGCCTCTGGACGTATGCATCATCGTCCAGGGGAGGATGTGGTTGTAGGTGAGGGTGAACGCAACAACTGAACTGGTAAATTGTAACTAAGTGGAAAGTAACATCAAAGGTGATACCCCTCCCCTACAACCACATCCTCCCCTGGATGATGATGCATACAACACATTTCAATGTGTGAGTACGAGCACGTATCTCAAAGTCAATTCTACAACATATTCACCATTATGCGATCACCTTTGCACCGCTCACTTCGCACGGGTGCGATTTTTTTATTTATGTCATGACCGCTTTAAGGTACACACAGTGTTGCTAATCCATACAAGAGTATTACATTTACGTGTAGTAGACTCATTGTAGCCAGTTACATGCCAAGTAGACATCCTATACCAGGGATACCGGTAAATTAATCTTGTATGCCACTAATGTTTGCATGTGTGCTGTTACTGCGGTACTGAATAAATACAATTGCACCAGCTGATTGATTTCTATGCCTCACATTTTAGTCTAGTCCAGTGGTTCTCAAACTTTGAAATTTGAAGGTCTCCCCTTAACTTTGACAGCATACAAATGGAACCAAATGGACCCGTTATCGGGTCCATTTGGTTCCATTTGTACACTGTCAAAGTTACAGACTTGTAAGGGTCAATTTAGACCCCCATAAAGGAACCTAGTTAGTCCCACTTTGGGAACCGCTGATCTAGTCCATACCGGCGGACTTAAATAACAAGCTGTTAATGAAATTAAATCGCTGCATATGCCAATGGTCAATCATACCCATGTGCGATTTCAGATCGATTGACCAGCCCACTAAGAAGAAAAAACCAAGAGAACAGCCATAGTACTGTAAAAGTGTCCCCATCTGCGATTGGTCGTTACTGTATGTCACTGCAGCATGCTGTGGGCTACTATGGGTTCTTGCCGGATATATCGTCACTATCGAGCAGAAACCTCGTATCTCCAAGTTTCAAATTTGTACGTTCTTTAGCAAAGTAAAGCCCTGCATCATCATACAAGGCTGTTGCACAAAAGTAGTGAAAACAGCTGATCTACAAGCACACAACGCCTCGCAGTGCGAGTCATTGTGTGCTTGTAGATCGGCTGTTTTCACTAGTTTACATTTTTAAAACTAGACCAGGTCACCTGGTCGTGCCAGACCCGCAATGAAAACTAGTATGGCACTGAACTAACACATGAACACACAGGATTTTATAGTCTCAGCAACAAAGCGTAGTGAGCTTGTAGATCGGCTGTTTTCACTAGTATGGCACTGAACTAACACATTGAACACACAGGATTGTATAGGCTGAGCAGCTGGAAATGTTTGTGAGCTTGTAGATGGGCTGAGGAATTTATAGTGTCAGCAGCTCGTCAGCCAACTCAACTCAGCTGGTCCTGTACAGGTGACGGCACTCAAGGCAATCAGCCCAGCAAGGGAAGGGAGGGGCAGATGAGCAGGCACACTGAGGAAAAGAGGGACAGGCACACTGAGGAAAACAGGGACCGACAGACCGACAGACCGACCGACAGACCGACAAAGCCTTATGTAGGCCGACCCCCTGGGTCTGGCAATGATAAATGCAAAACTAACGGTTTTGGACATACAAGGTTTCCACCCGACAACGACGATATATAGGTTCGACAAGGCTATATAGCCCAGGCTTGCTGGGTCTACTGCTTGACATGCATTAAAACAAAGGCCTTTATAACTTTGAACTGTGGAGCCAGCTCTCTCTCTCTCTCTCTCTCTCTCTCTCTCTCTCTCTCTCTCTCTCTCTCTCTCTCTCTCTCTCTCTCTCGCACAGCAAATCACAGACCCCTACAACTCCCTGACAACCAACCGCCATGATAATACACAGCTGAGATTTAGGAAAAGAGAAAGAATTGCTTCCTTACTCCCTGTATATGTCATGCAGACAGACTGAAACTAGTAATTTGTACTATAGCTGGCCTTGTTTAGTTTTTCCTGTTGACGTTTTACAAATATTGTGTGTGTGCATGAATTCTTCTTGCCAGCTAGTGCAGAATGAGAGGAGCAGCACAGCAGGTAATTACTCCCATGCAACTATCAGAAGTGAGCAGGTGCAGTGCATGAGGGGTTAATGACTCCCATGCAGGAATACTGCTAGGCTTAATTGACTCGTTGGTGCAGTTGCTCCTGGACACAGATATGCACAGATATTCCTACAAATTATGCAGTGGAGGAGAATGCAGACTGATTTGGCCCCCCTTGAGCTTTGGTGGTGTTTCCACATTAAGGTCAAAACGTATAAACTGAAGTTGGGGTCACTGTGCTTCCTCTAGCTAAAGTGTAAAACATATGCAATGGTAAATTCCCATGTGCACTCGCGAGATCGATTGGTCAAACCAGTGAAAAACATGGATTGACAATCTTATTAATTTCATAGCAGCATTTCATATATTTGAATATCATTTCATATATTTATCCAATATAACGTAAAGTCATTAGTATGTCATAAGTTTGTATGAATCTCCATACAATAAATAGCATTATTATACTGGATCTTTTCTGTATGGGTTAGACATAGACTGAAACTCCAGCATTATAATTTGAGGTTCTTCTTCAAATTTAATTCCTAAATCATTCGATATTTCTTGAATTCACAGGATCCAATAAATCCCTTAAAAAGCTTAATTATTTGTTTTATTTGTTTTGCATTATCAAACATTGTGCAGGAGCTGGTGTGTTTGTTTTCTCAAAAGGCAAAAGTTCCTTTTTTGATTGAATTTGTCATTGCGAGACATTGGCAAACAGTCTTATCGTGTTTCCCCTGTCTTCTGACAAAAGAAAAATGTGTCTTTAAGCTCAGTTCGCTTGAGGAGAAATCCAAAGCTTAGCGTGACAGCCAGATAGATTTGTGTCAGACAGACACGTTATTGACATTGATACTAGGTTGCTGCCGCCACACTGATTTGAGGTAGAAACCTTGTTGGTGTTGGCGGAGGGGTGAGGGGGTGTTTAACCCCAACAAACATACTCATCATACCAGTCACGTCTGGTAGTAAACTGAGTGGTGAAGACACTTCCTATAGATTTTTGCTGGGGAAATGCATAGAAATGCTCACACAAAAGGTGCAGAGATGAATTCAGTCGAAGGTAAAAAATAGAAATAAATCACATTTTGTGAATTCATACATGTAGTAACCTTATAAAATCGATATGGCACTCGAGCCCATGGTAGGCTACAGTATAATGGAATATTGTCACGACTAGAGGGTTGACACAATGATCCATTTACAGTGCTGTAAATCAGGTCCTGTACTGTAGCTCTGCAAAGCCGAGGCCATTTTGCTTGATTTAATGTGGCTGATTTCTTGCATCATGCCTGGGACTGAAAATTGCAGATCCACAAGCTCACGTGTCATCCTGTGAATCATTGTCAGTGAGCTTAGAGATCTGCTATTTTCAGTGTGAGACGCCAGTCCAGCGCACACCTTAGTATAAATCAGGCCTATCTATTGTTGAAGGAAGTCAATTGGATTCACCTGGTGTCCCAGTTCTAAATTAGTTCCAGATTGGATGGCTAAACCAGCTGTAGCCTATAGTCCTTGTTATTGTCTGCTATCCCATGGGGTTGATACCAAGCCCCCAGAACGGCTTGTAAACATTGAAGCGGCCGCCCTACTGGCCAAAGCTGGAATTTCAGGCGGGGTAAAACATACATGCATAAGAGCGCGGCGCTGGGGTCTACAATAGGGTTCAATGGACGTCGACGTCGTTCGTGACGTCATTACGTCTCGACGTCAAACATTTTGGCCACTAGGTAGTGGCCAATTTCCCCCAGAATGCACCTGGATTAGCTACATGCTAGCATGTAGCCGTTGCTTCAAAACGCCCACTGAGCACTTGCATTGAAATGATAGTGGGGGCGGGGCCGGTCCGCTCTCTATTTTATGGTTGATACTAGTAAGTAGGCTAAATGTTACCCACCAGTGAGCCACACTGCTTTGTCAGCCTGTTGGGGTTTATTTTCCAAAAATGACTGCCTCACTGTATATCGGCCCACTTATTACATGGCTACTTGCAAAGAACGTAAATTATGTAATGTTTGAAATATTTATAGACACAAAACCAATTCATTGGTACATCTGCACAATTTCACTGAATAGGACAGAAGAAATGAAGGGGGAAAGTCACTGTTAATCCCCAGGGCTGTTTCAGATTCACCTAACTGATGGCCGTGGCCCCTCAAAACTCCCAAAGCCTGATGCTCAAAGTTCACAAGGTTTAAATAAATACTGTATTGTATTATTTAACGAATGCCACTTGTCCAGTGTCACATGAATCTCAACTACTGTATGCCATATGAAGCGACCTTGAGGGGACATGGATAGGCCCATAACGATTGACCACTCCCGTTTTATCTCTCCTCTTTGATCTGCCTCCATTGATCTCTTGACGACATTGCCTTTTCATGGCTTTTGCTCCGCCGTGCAGTGGTGGTTGCAGGGCGAAAATAGCAGTTATACAAGCTCACAAAGTCACAACACGTTACGGATGGGACATGCTGTGCGCTTGCAGACGTTTGTCCTTTGAAGATTCTTCTACCAATCAGTAGTCACAACACGCTTTACACGCCCCTTTGGTACAAAAATCTTGATAGAGTGGGACCAAAAGTGGCACCCTTTTTGGAAACGACCTGAATTGTCAAAACAGCCGCACACTAGGCTAATGCAGACCACTTCGGGCGCGGCGAGTCTCACCGCAAGTCTCCGACCAATAGCATGTGTTCTCCTCCCCCCTCCCCCTCTGCTGCTCTGTCAGCGCAGAGAACGCTGCTGCGTCATGACGTCAACACATTCGGTGTGACGTTCTCTGCACTCTGATTGGTTAGGGAAATTCTACACTTCCTCCAACAGTGATCATAACGCGATCGCCCAGGCTTCATTTTCTACGAATCGCCAAATGAAGCCTGGGTTTCCGAGGCTAAAACAGCCGTAGTCCAGGCTCCTGAACTGTTAAAATGGCCATGAACAGACCAACTGGGTGCTGTCCATGGTCCTGAAAAGTCCAAATGTCCACTGTTTTTGATTTCCTTCTTTCTCCCATACAGTATTATGTGGGTGTGTTTGGATAATTAATGATAATGGACTCTATTTACAGTAGTCTACATTGTGGGTGTGTTTATTTGACCTGAGGGACAGAGAGAGAGAGAGAGAGAGAGAGAGAGAGAGAGAGAGAGAGAGAGAGAGAGAGAGAGAGAGAGAGAGAGAGAGAGAGAGAGAGTGTGTGTGTGTGTGTGTGTGTGTGTGTGTGTGTGTGTGTGTGTGTGTGTGTGTGTGTGTGTGTGTGTGTGTGTGTGTGTGTGTGTGTGTGTGTGTGTGTGTGTGTGTGTGTGTGTACGTGCAATATGGAGAGAGCTGAGTAGTCATTTGTCATTAAACTCTCTTATACTTCACTTCACATGAGCATTTCCCTCCTGGTTACTTATGCACATTAATATTCTGATAATGTTCAGGATAGATTTTTTTTTAAACTACAATTTCATTCCATTCTATTTATTCCATCTATTAGTTGACACATTTAAAACCATATCCCTCACATTTCCTTAGTGAACCTCCAAACTAAAAGTTCTAACTGCGCCTAAGGGAGAGACTTCTCGAAGGGGTGAAAAAGTTAACACTCCCTCATACTGAAAGGAAATCTGATTCAGCAGCAAGCTCAATCATCGAATGACGAAGTCTTCCAAGAGAGTGACATAAACTGCAGCTTCGACTGTACTTATTCTATTCCATCTTGTGTGTGTGTGTGTGTGTGTGTGTGTGTGTGCGTGCGTGTGTGTGTGCGTGCGTGCGTGCGTGCGTGCGTGCGTGCGTGTGCGCGTGTTTGCGTACGTGCGAGTGTGCGTGCATGTGTGTGAGGGAGTATAACTGTGTCTGTCTATCTGTCTGTCTGTCTTTCTATCCAATATGTTTTAAGTGTGCGTCTGAGTCACAGAAGGCAGACTGTATTGACCACTGGGTAGATGCCTGCTTGGAGCTGATAGAGCTGAGCTTGTGACAGAATTGACCAAAGGGCTTCAAACTTTGATTCAGAATGGATTAAAAGTTCCAGCAACATGCTCCACCGCACACAGTCTCATCACATCCTGTCAATCGATAGGTGGACACCCCGTGGATACAACAAGACAGAAGACAGAAGTTTTCAAAAGAGGACCCCCTGCAGATACACATCTTGTTCTCCCACAACACACGCACACACATTCTCCACTATTTCTCCTTCTCTCCCTCTTTCAAGGCAATTGGAATTTGAAATGCGGAAAAAAGCTTCAAAAACCCTTCAAAATGTTTTGAAAACTTTAGCAAAACATCAGCAGCTCTGGCAGAACCTACAATATAGTTAGCATCGTGGTGTAAGAGTGTTTGAAGAGTGCTTGCGCATCACAGCGCTGCTGTCAGATAAATAGTAGCCATTACAGAATAAGTTGTCCTGGATTTGTTTACCCTGGAGCCTGCGTGGTGGTAGCTGGAGTACAGCTTCAACATAGCAGGAGATCCTAATAGGATCCAGAGAAATGTATACATCTTTATGTGTTATCATTATTGTTAATACTAGAAGCTCGGCCGCCCTGAGCGTCTAGTCGGGGACCGGCCTACTCGGGAACGATGTAAATAGGGAATGAATGCCCCACCCTTTAATGCAAACCCCATTTTACCTGTTGTCATACGACCCGTTTTGACCATCTGTTTGCCTGTGTCCATTTATGCCCATATATGGAGATATCTGTCTGTCTGTGTCCCTTTTATGCCAGTATATGGAGATTATCTATATCTGTTTGTCTGTGTCCCTTTATACCCATTATGGAGATCTCTGTATCTGTCTGTCTGTGTCCTTTTATGCCCATATATGGATATCTCTGTATATGTCTGTCTATGGGGAATGATCTCCCTCCGGTTGTTAGGCAATACCCATCATACCTGTGGTACGGGTATTGCCTAGCAGACATCAGCTCTGCATACTTGACCTAGAGTGCAAAGCTAAAGTGTGGAGGAATCGTCTATTTGCACAGGAGTGATGTCAGAATGAGTCTGCAGAAGTGATGTCACAATGAGTCAGCACTTGTGCCGGATCCGGAAAAACGCGTATCAGGTCGGGTCGAGGCCGGGCACTGCACTCTGCCGCTGTGGCGGGGAACGAGTGTGCCGAATTTGAAGCCGGTGGGACGAACGGTTCTCGAGATACGCAAGGCACATACTCACATACTCACAGATTTCTTGCATTTAACCAAAACCTCCACCGGCTGTCTGTGAGTGAGTGAGTGAGTCAGTCAGTGAGTCAGTGAGTCCGTCACACTTTTGCCCTGCTCATATCTCCACAACCGTTGCCCCCATCCATGCCAAATTTTGCACACACACTCCTTGACTGCCAAACTACAACCTCCAAGGACCCCCGGAGCCCCAGGGACCTGGTGGGGGACCCCCAGATGTAAAAAATGACCAAATGTGCAAAAATGACCAAATGACCACCCCAACGGGGCTGCTCGCGGGGAATTCCCGGGGACCACCGACTCCTGGTGCTCCAGAACGGATGCAAAAGTGGTGGCGCCCCCAGTGGAGGACCCCCTGCCACTGCAGCGCACATAAAATGCCGTAACTCGGGCTAGGAGCGTCCGGGAGAGCCGGGGCCGGTACCTATTCGTCCGCCAAGGCAACGCGGAGACCCCACCCCTCATTTCTCACATGGCCCTATTCTAGCGCCACCTTCAGGCCGATTTTTAAAACACATTTTTGGACACTGCTCCTACAGTTTTTGCCCTAAAATCACGAATATCACTACACAGCATGTCTACACTCATGTCATCAACATGGATCAGGAAGATTTTGAAAAAACACATTTTTGCCCTATTTGTGGAGATAAGCCACCTACGGTCGCTTATCTCCCGATTAGGGAGTCTTACTGGTTGTAAGATGAAAAACTGAAATGGACACAATGGACCAATCCCCAATCACATACACACCCATTGTAACAGTTACAATGGGTGTGTATGTGATTGGGGATTGGTCCATTCCTAATAATGTCAAGAACATGGTTCATGGGGCCATCAGGTCAGTTGTCACCAATGTTTGGTTTGTACAAAGAAAAGTAATTTATTACACATTATTTGATATAAAAACAAGTAAAGCATTTCTTCACTCGTTTCCACAGTGTGAGTTACAATACTTTTGCATTAGTCTGCGGCATCCCAGAGTCGTCACCGTAATTATGCCTGAATGATTGCATGTGACAATTTGAAATTAAAATCTAGGTTTATAGAGGAAACGTCTGATCAGCTAAATAACTCGGGTTAAAAGCGTATTCTATGCTCTCCCACAGTCCTGGCATTTACAATTGAAACAAATCCCCAATGGAATTGTTCCAGAGGCACCACGATTACACCTAAGGGTCATAATAATTACCTCCTATTTCAATAATAAACATGTTTAAAGCCAATTGATGACACTCTACACAATTTACAGAGAGGACATCACCTAAATTAGTGAGACAGATTTTCCTTTTGCCACCTATAGATGGTATACCCCCCCTAGGCACTTTTCACCAAGACAGTATAGAGGGTCTTCTTAATCCAGTGCATGCATAAATTGGGCATATTCTTATTCACTGGGGGGGGGAAAGCAGGATCATTACAGACTTGGATTCACAGTACAGGCCATCGTCAAATCTGTTTCTGTCACGTTGACAGGTCTGATGGGTGAAAATAATATAGTTATTGTAAAATGAAATACTTGCAAAACCTGCATGAAAAGTTGACAAGCTGGGGTGAGATAATTGGCGGAACGACATAAAAAATATGACCAGGATATGTACGGTATTCCAAAGGGCTTTTCATTGGTTTTGTTTGTCGGTGGATGAGTCACAGCGTCTGATTCAAGTTATCCCGTATTCTTCTCAATTTGTTGTTGATATTGAGCTGTCAATCTTTCTGTAATAGTAGGTAGCTACTAGGGGTGTAACGATACATTTTAACAGCGATACGATACACATCACGATACATGGTTGACGATACGATACATGGACAATATTGGTTCATTCATGGCGATACGATACGATTCGATTCAATGATTTAAAATCGATATAGTAACTATTTAGCAAAGAAATGTAATCTCTGTAAAACGTGTAAAAAATTAATTATTATGGAAGTAAACGCTGTGATTATCTAGCAAACACATGGAGTTGGACATTATATTTCAACACA
Organism: Nannobrachium achirus; assembly: GCF_963921795.1. Classification (NCBI taxonomy): domain Eukaryota; kingdom Metazoa; phylum Chordata; class Actinopteri; order Myctophiformes; family Myctophidae; genus Nannobrachium; species Nannobrachium achirus. The sequence goes on along the minus strand of NC_137820.1, from coordinate 58,430,930 downwards.
TATGGACAAACCCACCATGACATGAACACAGAGATTACACACATTTATCGATAGACTAAGAGTAGCTATATGGAATGGAAAGGTAATTAGACCCCTCTTTTTTATTTTCCCTCTTGAAATTGCCAAATACAAGGCACAAATACTTAGTTTCCATATTTGCATTGCAAAACGATTCGTTGCAGATTACTACATTTTATTCACAAACGATACGATACGGTGCAAAGCCAAAACGGTACGATATGTTGCTTTTGCAAACGATATAGTAGATCATTGCAAATTAACTTTACTTTATCGTTACACCCTAACCTAGCTACCAATGGTTGCAAGTGGTGGGGACATGGCAAGAACTATTATATGGATGGATTTGTGCCCAGCACTAGACATTAAACCCTGTACCGTCCTACAGTATAAATACAGATGATAAAATGGTGTGTACTCGACATTACAACTAATGTTTAACAATTAAATACACTTTTCAAATCTCAAGGGTTAACCACATAGAGTCCTTATTCTGAGCATATAGGTCATAATAGGCGAAGATTTGGGGGAAATAGCAGATCTAAAACACTCAGCAAAACATGTTGCAACGTCACACTCTTTTGGACTAAGAGAGAAAAAGGAAGGTGGGAAAATATAGACTCCTTGCCTGGGGTACCCCGGTCAACAAAGTATTTATCAAAGTGGTTAAATCAACACAGGATGTTGCTGTGTATGACTGATACCAAGCTCCACACACCATTCGAAGTGTTTCAACTGGGTGTCCTCTCTCCTTCAGCCATGTCCTTGAGCAATGAGCACAAGTCACAAGCAGGGTGGCGAAAGAGCAATGGTGCAGGACGTATGGCAGTCATATGAGAGGGTTCTTAGTATAATATGAATAGCTGTGACCTTTCTACGGAGCCTAGGCACTAAATCACTGTCTAGGCCCTATAATTCCACATAGGCTAAGATTAAGTGGACAGTGCTGTCAGGGGAGCATGGCTTGGCTCCTCTTGAGGCCGCTCTCATTAATTGCCAGGGCAATGGACAGTCACTCCCAATCAGGTGATTAAATGAAATGAAAGAACGAGGGGCTGTATCAATAAAAGGGATTTGTTGAATTGGTGGAAGTTTACTTGTAATGTGGTAGTAGTGTTCATGTAATGTATGTACAGTAATGTAGCGGCATATCTGCATTACTTTTAAATAATTATCAAATAATATGAAAATCATCTGACTCATAATGCCTTATTAGTCTCATATGGCCGTGTAGAGAGATATTTAAAGGTGATACACCATGAAATTTCACTTTTCCTATTTTAAAACCTTTTTTTGGGGTCCCACTAGCACCTTCTATCCTCACAAAGTCCCATTTCTGACCGTTGTGTCTTTCTCTGGTTTTGAGAAGGCGAAGGTTAAAAGTATCCCACGGGTTCTCAAAACAGGCTATCCAGATTTGCTGCCGATTGTGACGTCATCTGCCGATTGTGACGTCATCATCAAAAAAAAAGTTTTCAAAAAATTCTTTTTTTCAAAAATATTTCTTTTTCAAAAAAAAAGTTTTTTTTTCAAAAAGATTTTGGGGGGGTGGCGCAGTTCAAGCCAAAGGTGGTACTGCAGCTGAAATGCTCTGAGAGCCATTCAAAAATGAGAGAGGCTCTCTATTCAGGAGTGGTAATTTAGTCTCAAACCTTTTGAAAAACGTTTTTGGGACATAAACAATATGACATAAATACTTTTTAAATGCATGGTGTATCACCTTTAAGTGGTTGGATGTTGTTTTTGCTCATTGTTCTGAGCAAAAACTATCAGAGCGTCACAGCTTGTCCATATCCGTCCGTCTGGATGGGTACCGCCTGACACTGTGGTTCCCCTGACACATCACTGTGACATGTGATGTCACCTGTGATGTCACAGTGATGTGTCAGGGGAACCATGCAGTGTCAGGCGTGGTCTATGGGTTTGCCGCTCTGACATCACGCTTTGACATCACTGTGATGTCATGGGAACCACTCTAACAGAATCTCTTTTATGCCCATATTTGGAGATCCCTGATGTCATCAATATTAAGCCCATATCTGAAATCACTTACCCTACCTTTAACTTTGCTAGTTATAGTGTCTCTATTATAAGTTGTTATGCATAATTACAAACATTTATAATGAGTGTTATCAAACATTATAAGTGCATTATAATGCATTATGATGTGTTGTTCATTATAAATGTGATTACAATGCATTATAGAGGCCACCTTTAAGTAAAGTGTTACCGCTTTGCTTTGTTAGTATTAAAGGACCAATTAACCCATTTTCAAACTAGCCTCGCGTAGCCAGGCTTTACTCATCTGTGAAGAGAAAAGCCTGGTGACAATATAAGGCAGAAAGCGTTCAACTTCCGCCGTGTGAGCTTCCCCGGAAGTGAGCTTCCCCGGTTTTCCCCTAACGTAACTTCCGTTAAAGCACTTCCGCTAGAAATTTTGGAACCAACCTGAAGGCATATTGTCTACAGGGTGTTTTCAAACTATCTTCATACATAGCCTAAATGGTCCTCATTAATGCTGATTAAGATGGCATAATTTCTGTCACTCACTTTGTGTCTCACCAGTGACATCATCGGTAGGAAGGTTTGGTCATTTCAGACAAGATTTCGACTTTTTTGTTATAAGAGAAATGTTTCTAAGCTCTTGCATTAAAAACTCATTCAGTGCCAATGACGTCTCAATGACGTCTTTTTTCAAAAGCCCTGGGTGCCAATGACGTCTTTGACGTCTTTTGTGTTTTTTGTATAGATTATTATTTATTTTTTTTCATTTTTTTCATTTTTTTTTTAAGATGTCAAAATGACCTGAGATCAGAGAGATGCTTTTCTCTGTTTGTGTGTTGGCTCCCTCGTTTAGCTGATTGAGAAAATGTGTGTTCATTCTAGTGGATGGACAATTTGTTTGATTCAAACAGCTCTATCTCTGGAACCATTTGTCTGATTGACAAAATTCTTTTTGTCACTGAATCACAACAACTGTGTCTGTTTCTGTGGGGAATATATATAAAAAAACATTTCTTTTCATTGCATAGTAAAGAAAAACATACAAAATCGTGGCACATCTACCTTGGGGGCCATTTTGGCCCAGGGCACAGAAAGAGTTAATACAAGTATAATTCATGTTTGAAATGACCAAAGATGCCCACTGGCAAAGTCACTGCAAGGCAGGTTTCTGAACTGTCCACAGCCCTCCTCTCAGACACAGACCAAATAGGCATGTGCCATCTTATAATGAGCATTAACGAGGCCCAATTATACAAAGATAGGGTTGGCAATGGGTGAAGTTGTCCTTTAAGTGTTAGAGATAAAGGTCTACGAAATGATGACATTTTGAAAAGTAACTGAGGGAACATTTTGTATCTCCTTGGCCAAGGAAAGATAAGTGCCTAGAAGCTACAGTAATTGGTTATGCAGTCAATCTCAGATGTGTTAATTAGCAATAGAGGCTGGCCCGTTAGAGTCAGTAACACTCTCTGTTGAACCCTCCTTCCAAAGTGAAGCCTTTTGCCAAGTCAGATGTTGACTTGACAGCTTCATTGTTCAGTCGGTGCAGTCTGGCATGAGGCAATTTCACTTGCAACACAGCAATATAACCATTGTTTTACAGCCAAGCTTTATGTAAGGACTAGGAGGCAAGGTAGGGACACGGAAGACAGGCAGCTCATTATAAGTAATTAGCTTTGATGTGAGTCTTCAATCGACTCTTAAAACAAGCCATAACCCTTCTGTTGGATGACACTGAAACACACTAAACCACAGGAGGAGTGCTTGGAGGGTGAGCCGGGAATATTGGAGTGTCTTCATCACTGAAATGGGACCCGTTTGCTGTCTACTCCACCTGAAATTAGGCCAAAAACATGTGTATTTTTCTCATCTGGGAGCCGTTGAAGGAAAACACGCTTCTGGGACCATTTTATGCCTCTTTGCTGCTTGTGCTATTTTGCTATGTTCTATAGCAGCCATTATAACCTGCATTGTGCACTGCAGATAGAAAAACAAGGAGTGCTCATGCTGTCACTGTTAAGGCCACTTTAAAGCCGCAGAGTCTGGCAGGACATGTAAAGAGCCAATAAAAGAAGACAACATTTGATGATCGGTCAACAGAGAGGACTCTTTTCAATTATTTTGGCAGCATAATAAAATGTACGCTGTCTCTGCGTTTAGAGATTGCTCTTACTCTCACAGAAGCACATTTGAATTTCAAAGCATTCTTCCCATTTCTTGAGTGACTGATAAACTCATAAACTATAATCATTATACTTATACAATAGCCTTTGTTTTTTTGACACATCCATCATCCAACATCTCATTTAAAATTCTGGTTTTAACTTTGCCCCATTGTAGCCTTACCAATACACTTTATGTCTGTCTCCCTTGCTTAACAGAAATATCAATCTTTTTGAACACTTCTCCGTTTAGTAACTATACTAGAAATACCACATCGTGGTTGTATGCCTCTCGTCAACCAGTTGTGGTTAAATTACATCCATGTCTGTCCACACTCACATGTAGTGAATGTAGACTTTGAAGGAATTTAATGAGCATGTTTTGTAAGGTCACTGAGCTTGGCCTTTGATCTTTGCCTACTTCTATTCTGTTAATACTTGAGTCCAAGTAGACAGATGCACAGATGGATGGACAACATACGGACGGATGGACTGACGTACTGAGTGACGGACGGACTACTTTACATGATATGATTTGTTTCACAATATATGTCTTTGCATAACATTTACATATAATGTACCAAACATGTTGTGAAAGTCACTTGCAATTTCTGTATTTCATTCTAATTAATATAATTTACCACCTGACAAGTCCAGCTCGCGAACAAAACAACACTATAAAGGTTGAGTTATGTACATTTCAACGTGAAAAGTGGGTGTGCCATACATGCCACATCTCCCATGCACACAATTAGAAATATTGCAATATTATGCTGAAAATCCAATATAAACCTACGGGGGGGCCTGGACCAGCACCGTGAGGGACTTTTCTGTGAAGTGATGCATGGGCTACTTCCTGGAAGTGTGCTGGCAAGAGTGAGAGAGAGAATTGAGAGTGTTTTCTGCAGGTGATTCAGTCCGAGTGTATCAAAGGGTGCGTTCGGAAATGTGCACCGGGTGTGGTTAGGGTTAGGGGTTAGGGTTAGGTTTAGGCATATTTTTTTACTGAGGTTAAGGTTAGGGTTAGGGTTAGGTTTAGGCATAGTTTTACTGAGGTTAGGGTTAGGATTAGGGTTAGGTTTAGGCACTCACTACACTGAGCACACACCCGGTGCGCATTTCCGAACTTTGATACACTCGGACTGAATCACCTGCAGAAAACACCCTCCCGCTGGCAACTCGGGGAACATCAAAGGTATCAGGTGCACTGAGAAGACATGTGTCACGCGGCAAGGAGAGACATATCTGCCGTAATTGAGGTTTGAGAGGAAAATGGACCCATCTTCACAGCAGGAACCCCCAGTGCTTTTCTATTTATGCATTTCTGTATTCCTGGCCGTGGTTTGAAGGAAGGGCTGCTGGAACATGGTCTAAGCATCACTTAGACCACCACGTCCTCTGGGAGAGATGTGTTTTTCTGAGTGGAGATGATGAACCCAATGCTGTAAACAGATAGCGGGCTGTTGGTGTTTATGCATGAGTTTGTGTCTGTATTATCTACAGAGTATGTGTGCGTCTCTGTGAGGAAATGAGATGATGATGTTGTGCGTCTGTGCATGTGCGTGTGTAATATAATATAAATAAATATGTCTCTTTGACTTTTTGCTGGCGTGTTGCGTTGGACAAATGCATACCTGAAATATGTCCTCTGCATTTAACCCAACCTATAACTATTGGGAGCAGTGGACAACTACTGAACAACCCAGCATTTGAGTGTGATTGTCTTGCTCAAGGACTTTGTGTAAGTGTGTACGTGCGTGTGTGAAAGAGAAAGAGAGAGAGAGAGGAGAGAGAGAGAGAGAGAAATGGCACTGTGAGCGACTTTTGTAATTGGGACATTGTGTCAAGTGTCACCACCATTGGTGTCAGAACAGTGTTGTCTGGGCTACAAGACATTTATAACTGACTTTAGTGTACATGTGTGTGTGTGTGTGTGTGTGTGTGTGTGTGTGTGTGTGTGTGTGTGTGTGTGTGTGTGTGTGTGTGTGTGTGTGTGTGTGTGTGTGTGTGTGTGTGTACGTGTGTGTGTGTGTGTGTGTTTATGCAGCAACTACTGTGTGTGTGTGTGTGTGTGTGTGTGTGTGTGTGTGTGTGTGTGTGTGTGTGTGTGTGTGTGTGTGTGTGTGCGCGTGTGTGTGCCTGCGTGCCTGCGTGCGTGCGTGCACAGCCTGCCTATGTCTGTCCCATTCTTTATGTTAAGTGCGATGACTCATGTTATAGCACGGGGCAAAGAGACAAACAACAGCGCTCCGACTGAGGGCCCTCCTGCTGGGCCAGGGAGCCGGGAGAGCAGGGCTCACTGCCTCGACACCCGTCTGCGCTGCTGATTCATTATCGCCTTTAGACGAGCGAAAAGGTTGCCTTCTGCAGCCTCCTCTTCGCAAAGAGCCTATGATGCATTTGTCCGCCCACAATCTGCCTTAACTCTCTCTCTCTCTCTCTCTCTCCCGCCCCTGCGCCTCTCTCTCCCCCTTCCCTCGATGCCAAACCTATACTGTTGTTACTTAGAGTGATGCTCTTTCCGAGAGCCTGCCTGCTTGCTTGAGTGGCCTCTCCATCTCCTATGTACTGCACTGCACTCATGTCTGTCCGACGGTGCGTGCGTGTGTGTGTGTGTGTGTGTGTATGTGTGTGTGTGTGTGTGTGTGTGTGTGTGTGTGTGTGTGTGTGTGTGTGTGTATTTGTGTGTGTGTGTGTGTGCCAGCGTACTGCAATATACAGTCCACACATAAACGCGCACGTAGAAAAAAAGAAAAGTACATGCTATGTGTGAGTGAATGTACCTCCATACACAGACACCCCCCCTCTGACACACACACGCACGCACGCACGCACGCACGCACGCACACACACACACACACACACACACACACACACACACACACCACTCTGGAGGGTCTGGCACAGGAACTGGAGCAGCAGACGCGTCACAGTATCCTGTGGAGAACAACTTTATTTTAAACAGACCGTCTCTCTGCATCTCACTCACCCTCCTCCTCCTACCTCTCTGTGTACACAAGTCTCACTCTCTTGCATTCCCTCTGTCTATAACTGTCTCTTTCTCTGCGTCTACTTCTATTTCTGTCTGTCTGTCTGTCTGTCTGTCTGTCTGCTTCTCTCTTTCCCTGTACCTCTCTCTGTCACTCATGTTGTGGCTATCGTTTCCACTCTCTCTTTCCTGCTCTTTCTTTATGGTTGTATCTTAGGAAAGTCTTTTTTTAATTAAACGGGATTAGGATATTTTTTATTGCCATTTGTCTTGGGATAAAGGTGTGCCTTTGCAATTTATTGTGTTTTTTTTCCATTATCCCTCTTTCTCATTCTCACTAAACCGACTCCTACCTTCCCTGCCTGCACAGCAAAAGCCTCAGTGTTAATTTAACTGTAAAAATGGGCAGACAGGTTATGTTTTTTACACCCGGAGTGAGACTTTTATTGTGTGTTTTCTTGCCTGTCTCCCTGTAGCTCTCTCTCTCCTTCCTCCTCAGTTATCTGTCTTCTAAACACACCAGGTCTGCCCCTGTCTGTGTACCTCTCACCAGGGGCGTCACAAGGGGTAGGAAAGTGGGACTGAGTTACTGGGGCCCAAGGTGGAGGGGCCCTAATAACTTTATCTATTGAAAAATAGCAGATATACAAGCTCACAGCGCGGCACCGAGTGCCGCGCTGCGAGCTTGTAGATCTGCTATTTTTGAAAAGTCGTGAAAATGTGCGCAAATCTTTGAATATATGTATTTTTTAAGTGAATATTTCTAACTCAAATTTTGCTTCTGGGGGTCCCTGGAACTAAATATTTTGAGATGGGGGGGGGGGGGGGGGGTCCTTCACATGAAAAAGTTTGAGCATCACTGACATGGAAACATAGGTTTCTTGGCACACATTTTCATGATTTTTCAAAAATAGCAGATCTATCTGCTATTTTTCAATAGTTAACATTCATGGGGGGCCCGCGGTGAATCCTTGTACCCAGGGCCCAGAATTTGGTGTGACGCCCTGTCCCTTCCTCTATAACTCTCTCGCTCCCTCTCTTATCTCCTGTCCTGTCTGCATCCATCCCTCTCTTCTCCATCCCCACTTGCTCTTTATCTCTCTCTGTCTCTCTCCTCTGTCCCCCTGTTCTGTCCTGGTCGGGGACGGTGCCCACTGACCACTCTTCAGCCCTCCTGTGCTTGGCAACCAATGAGATACTCCCTAAGGAGTAATTCATTCATTCTAGCCCAGTGATTCTCAACCTGTTTAATTTCAAGGATCTCCAATATATACTGTACAGTGTTTCTTTTTAGCTACAGTATGTTTTCATTTTATGTGCTGTTATGGTCCATTTGGAGTCCTTGTGGTCCTCACACCTGACATTGAGAAACAGTGTCCTTGCCAACGTGGCCAGGGGAACTATAAGCGATATATTGTGATCTTGAGATGCTTGAGTTCAGAATCTTCTTTAAATACACAAGATAAGAGTCTGTCTATTCTTCTGACTACAGTGACGTCACCTGTGATTTATCAATCATCCCCCCTTGATGTTGACAGGTCAACTCGGTGCATATAGAAACCATAGGAAAAAGGCAGGCCGGTGCTTCTTTGGATATTGGCATGAAAAAATGCATTGAAAAATGCAATGTGTAAACTTTAACTACGGAGAGAACTGTGCCACCCCAGGGCTCATTTAATTCCAGTTTGATCAGTCTCAAAATGCATATAAGCAGCATAGGGGACAGATAGTGTTTTTTCCCCCCATTTCGTTTAAGGATCAAGCTGGTATGTGAATGCACTATATGCCTACATTTCTTTCTTCTATATTTCAAGAATGACAGTATTGCGCCCATCAGAAAAGCGAGGCGCAAGTACTGCGTTCAGTTGGACGTTTTTTTGTCTGTGGCACACATAATAACACTTTAACTCATTGATTGCCATTTTCAAAATGGCCGCCAAGTTCCTCACTGCCACGTTCCTAAATATCTAGTGCACAGATCAATTTTTAGTGCACGGATCGTGCACGCCCATGCCTAGATGATGCACCATATGTGTAGTACTTTTTAACAGCTTTCAAACAAAAAAATCTGCTTGGAAATCTGTTCAGGCATTCATGAGATAGAAGCCTTCAAAGTCAGACAAAACAAACATTTTGCCATTTTGAAAGATGTGTTTGTTATGGGGCTAAACATGCAATGTCGCGATTGCGATCATGCCTAATACATTTTAGGCATTTTTGGATTATTTTTTATATATATAGCAAGTTTGCTCCTCGTTAGAGGTGCAGTCTTGTTATTTGTAGGCGACTTTTCTTTATTTAGACAAGGAACATGTAGAGACGCACAGTACAACAGTAGGCTACACTAGGATGCTGAGAGCAGAGAGGGGGAAAGATATGTAACGCAGGTGTCCAGGAGGAATTGAACCAGGGACGCTGCGAGTATCCAAGCAGAAAACAGTGAGTGTCGCCGCTGTATTTTTTACCATTGAAAGAGACGAGACCAGGGGCGTCACACTGGGGGGGAAAGTGGGACTGAGTTACTATAGGGCTCAAGGTGGAGGGGTCTTAATTATTTTATACTTTAGCTATTGAAAAATAGCAGATATACAAGCTGCCACGCTGCGAGCTTGTAGATCTGCTATTTTGAAAAGATGTGAAAATGTGTGCAAATCTTTGAATATGTATTTTTTTTAAACTAAACTAACACTTTGCTTCTGGGGGTCCCTGGAACTAAATATTTTGAGATGGGGGTCTGTGGCCAAATACATATCATTTTATGGGTCCTTCACATGAAAATGTTTGAGCAGCGCTGACATAGAAACAAGTTTTTTTTTTAATTTAGTTTAATTTTTACAAGACAATTATAGAATCGTGTCAAAAATATTCAAAGACCTGCACAGATTTTCACAACTTTTCAAAAATAGCAGATCTACAAGCTCGCAGCGCGGCACTCGGTGCCGCGCTGTGAGCTTGTATATGTGCTATTTTTCAATGGTTAAAGCACAAAAGAATGCATAATAATGTGTTCCCATTCATGGGGGGCCCACTGTGAATCCTTGTAGGACTACCCAGGGCACAGAATTTGGTGCGACACCCCTGGACGAGACTCTGTGCAGTTGAGCCTTTTAAGGCTCTGGCAGCTCATTTGTCACTGCCCAAAAGGCTTGAGGGCGTCTTCAAAGAGTAGAAAGTCTGAATATGCTTAACACAAACAGAATGTTCCAGTGTTCCAGTGGCATCAGCTAAACAAAAAAATAGGCTCACTGCATTCATCATGTTGTCCTTAGTTTTAATCCATAGACCACTTTCTTGTTTACAAACATTGAGACTAAATGCACAGGTGACTGTATCATGTAATCAATTCCCACCAATCCCCAAACCTGTTGTTTTGGGGAGTGCTGGTTTCATTGGATAATTTTGGTACAGACCTGCGCATGCATCTAGTTCTTATCAGTGTAACGTGTACCAGAAATGCGTCTATAAAAAAGAGCAACTGCAATTCTTCCTAATTTGATATCTATTCCCTGTCAGTCACCATTTGTTTTTCGACCCAGCTCTGTTCGATGTTCAGATCTCTGGCAAACAAATCATTTTAATTTAATGAGCTTAGAGTTAATTATAAGCTTGATTTTATGCACTTAACTGAAACCTGGTTAGACATGAATAAACCATAGCACTGCGACACTTATTGAGTTATGTCCGCCACAATACTTCAATCCATCAGTGAGACTGGAGGAAATTTGAGGTGGAATTGCCACTTTATAATCAGAAAAGTTTAGCATACAGTCTAGAGGTCGACCTGGGTAAAGTTCTCATCCTTTGAATATCTTGCCCTTGTACTCAGGGGCGTCACAAGGGGTAGCAAAGTGGGACTGAGTTACTAGGGCCCAAGGTGGTGGAGGGGCCTTAATTATTATTAAAAGTCTTGAAAATGTGTGCAAATCTTTGAATAATATGTATTTTTTAAGCGAACATTTGTAACTCAAATTTTGCTTCTGGAGGGTCCCTGGAACTCAATATTTTGAGATGGGGTTCCGTGGCCAAATACATGCCATTTTGGGGGTCCTTCACATGAAAAGGTTTGAGCTCCACTGACATAGAAACATAGGTTTTTCAAAAAACCTCAGAAGGATTTGAAATATTTTCATGATTTTTCAAAAATAGCAGATCTACAAGCTCGCAGCGCGGCACTCGGTGCCGCGCTGTGAGCTTGTATATCTGCTATTTTTCAATAGTTAAAGCACAGGGGCCCCGCAGTGAATCCTTGTACCCAGGGCCCAGAATTTGGTGTGACTCCCCTGCTTGTACCTATTAGTATGATACGCAAGCCTCCGAGGCACATATTATTTTCCCAGACTTCTCAGAGTTGACTGCCCTCATTATCACCAAATATGATAGGATAACTGACTGTAAGGCTATGGAATTCATGAATCTACTTTGAAGACCCAAAACTTATTCACCATATAAATGAAGTCATTCATCAGCATGGCAATATTCTTGATTAGTATCAGAATTTAACTACTCATTCTAAAATCCTGAGCAATTGGCATTACATTTGGCTCTTTTTGGAGCGGTGAAAGCGCTCCCAATAGACAGGTATGTCCGTGGGTATGTGGGTGGCTGGCTGGCTGGCCGTGTCTGTCCGTCCGTCCGTAGCCTGGCAATACCTTGAGTGGCCACACACAACACACTAGTTAAAGGAGGGGCGCTGTTTTGTGCAGGCCAGGCACACTCACCACTCACTCACTCACTCTCTCACACACACACACACACACACACACACACACACACACACACACACACACACACACACACACAGGGTATAGCTGCTCAGATTCACCGCTCCACTTCGAACCAAGGTTTGATTTTTGATATTCAGTACACCTTTGAAATTATTCATTTTTGACCTTGTCTAGTAAGTATTTATTATAAGTTTACCAGGGACAAAGCACATATAATAAAGATTTATGTAAACTAAACACAATGAGGGGCATGCATACTGTAAAAGTGTCAGAATTGAGGTGGTATAGGTGGTTAACTTAAAGGAGCTATAGTCAACTTTTTCTTGAAAAACGGATGCTAAAATAAAAATAATGTTTCGAAAATATTTTATAAAAAAATAAGCTTCATATATGTGTTTCAATTAAAAAATGACCACAAAAAGCAGACAAATAATGATAAAATAATCAGTTTGGCCCTTTGTTTACATTTACGGGCCCTGTAAATGTAAACAAAGGACCAAAATGATTATTTTATCATTATTTTTCCGCTTTTTGTGGTCATTTTTTAATTGAAACACATATATGAAGCTTATTTTTTTATAAAATATTTTCGAAACATTATTTTTATTTTAGCATCCGTTTTTCAAGAAAAAGTTGACTATAGCTCCTTTAAGTTTGTATTGAAAAGTTAGATAATCAGACAAGTGCTTTCTTAATAAAGACTGGAGTACACTTGGAAAGGAGCTAGCTACCTAAGGTGGTTCGGGCATCTAGAGTGGATGCCTCCCAAGCGTCTCCCTATAGGGAGGTCCTCGATGCACGTCCCACTGGGAGGAGACCCCGGTGGCAGACCAAAGACCAGATGGAGGGATTACATCTCCACACTGGCCTGGGAACGCCGGGCCGGGGGATCCCCCCGGATGAAGTGGATAAGGTTACTCAGGAGAAGGAACACTGGAAATCTCTATGGAACTGTTACCCCTGCGACCCGATTCTGGATAAGCAGTTGAAGATGGATGGATGGATGTTCTAGCAGTGGGTGGCTCTAACAGAGAAGACTATTGCCAAAACTTGTTACATCTGAGTTGTGCAACGCAGAACTGTGGTCCCCTGCTATTTCCCCTTCATGTCCTGCTGCTATCTTCTGCATTTACCTTACTCAGACGGTGTAAGGCCATTTAAAACCTTAACAATTAGCTCAAATTTACACATAAATAATCCATCCATTTATTTCTTCTAAAACACAACAAAGTTCTGTTTGCTGTTGCCTTTGATTTCCTGTAAAGTAATTTTTTCTCTTTTCTTTTCTCTTCTGCACTGTAACTGTATCTGTTTTCAACTAATTAAATGCAACCTGGTGCAGCATGTGTGTGTGGCGCTACCCCTGGAATAGTACAACTGACAAGGAGGCGATATATATGGGAATATGATTAAAACTGAAGCAAGTAGCTGGGGTCAGAAGTCCTCGCTTGCCAACTGAATATTCATCGATCTCACCCTTAAACTGTGCAATGATTAATTGAACCTCCAGTGTGATTAAAATATGAATGAGCTCCTTTCAAAAGCCTAAACTCGGAGGGACGTCACATCCAAATTGAGCGCTTCATGTTTTATGCATGAGCCACTTATTGGTTTATCATAGCCTGGGTACCTCCTGGCGGCAGGTATTCTCGTCTCGCTCCTGCAGCCTCGTCCAGCTGGCCACGCTGTGCGTTTTATGGTTTTGACATCTCTGAAGACTGACAGAGACTTAATTTCCCTCGTACCCCTCGGGGAATTCAGAGTGGGTTACTGTGACTCTCCATGGGGTCAGCTCTCTTCTCTGAGTGTTTGTGGCATTTTCTTTTCTTCTTTTTTTGCTTCTCTGCACCTTCCTTATAATAGCTCCAAAAGATGAAGCCACAATGAAGTTGAGAGGCAGAGCCATATAGGCAACAATGTTCCAATTCTATTCTATTCTATTCTATTCTATTCTATTCTATTCCAGGGGTTTTCAACGTTTTCAGTCCAAGGACCCCTTAGTTGAGAGAGAGATGAAGCAGGGACCCCCACAACCTAATCATAGATTCCATATAGTTTCATCTTTTGACAGCACAATCATGAGTGTATTTTGGATTCATGTCAATTTGTGTTTTCAGATATTTAACCACTTGAACCGTCAATACTTGACCTTTCACTCTGTACTTAGTCTGCTCTTTTCCCCCTCTACACCAAACCTCTTTGCCGGAAATAGCCGATCTACAAGCTCACAACGACTCACGCTGCGAGGCGTTGTGAGCTTGTAGAGCAGATATAGCTAAAGTTTGCAGAATATGGACGTTAGGGTTCAAGCGGTTAATATAAAAAAAGGAGAAAAAAGTTTCTATCACACAAAGATTTGAATGACCCCCTGTGATAACTCTGAGGACCCCCTAGGCGGGGTCCCGGACCCCCTGTTGAAGGCCCCCGTTCTATTCTATTCTATTCTATTCTATTCTCAGGATTGCTAATGAAGGGAAAAAGTAGTTTTCATGAGGGTGTGAATATTTCTTCTTCGTTGCCCCGGGTGTTGTGTCTCGTCTCGGCCCACATGTGCAGCCAACCAACCTGTGGTTCTGACCCACTTTCTGGCCTCATCCGTCACACCGGGCATCCCAGCCGACGCGCATTCATTTCCCATGAATCCCTTTTCTTCCTCCCAGGCCTTTATGTCATCATTACTGACTTACCTGCTAGCTGCCGTTGTGGAAGCGCCCCCCCCGTTGCATTTGAATATTTCATTATAGCATGATAATACCTTAACCCATTAAGGCCTGAACACATTATGACGCAATATTTTATGCTTTAACTATCAAAAAATAGCAGATATACAAGCTCACAGCGCGCTGCGAGCTTGTAGATCTGCTATTTTTGAAAAATCGTGAAAAAATTGAATTTTGACCCGATTCTATAAGTGTCTTTTGAATCCTTCTAAGATTTTTGGAAAAAAACTGTTTCTATGTCAGCAATCTCGCCAGCCATCGTCAAAGAAAAGGTCCTTTTCACTTAACTGGAGCTCAGTTCGTCTGTTCTTGAGAGACTACTATGTCAGTGGTTCTCAAACCTTTTCATGTGAAGGACCCCCAAAATGATATTTATTTGGCCACGGACCCCCATCTCAAAATATGTAGTTCCAGGGACCACCCAGAAGCAAAATTTGAGTTACAAACGTTCGCTTTGAAAAATACATATTCAAAGATTTGCACACATATTCATGACTTTTTCAAAAATAGCAGATCTACAAGCTCGCAGCGCGGCACTCGGTGCCGCGCTGTGAGCTTGTCAGCTATTTTTTTTATATTTAAAGCATAAAATATTGCGTCATAATGTGTTCAGGCCTAAATACCTTAACTATGCCATAGGATATGATTTATACGGGTCACGGTAGATGTTCGCGCGCTCCTCTACCCCCTGTATAATTGCCGTAGGCTACGATCAGTAACCTGCCACAGGAACATGGTTTCGGGAAGATGAATTGTCAAATGTTAGGAAAGGGGAGCAACACCACATTCATATTATCCTTTACACATGGGTGTCGCACCAGATTCTGGGCCCTGGGACTGCATGCATGGGAGCGCATTACTACGCATTATTTTGTGCTTTAACCATTGAAAAATAGCAGATATACAAGCTCACAGTGCGGCACCGAGTGCCGCGCTGCGAGCTTGTAGATCTGCTATTTTAGAAAAATCGTGAAAATGAATATTTCAAATGCTTCCATGTTTTTTTTTAAAAACCTACGTTTCTATGTCAGTGGTGCTCAATTCTTTTTCTTTGAAGGACCCCCATAAGGATATGTATTCGGCCACGGACCCCCATCTCAAAATATTTAGTTCCAGGGACCCCCCAAAGCTAAATTTGAGTTACAAATGTTCGCTTAAATACATATATTCAAAGATTTGCACACATTTTCACGACTTTTCAAAATAGCTGAAGCATAAAATAATTAAGGCCCCTCCGCCTTGGGCCCTATTACTCAGTCCCACTTTCCCCCCGACCCCCCCACTTCCCACTTGACGCCCCTGCCTTTACAGCCAGTGTAGACCGAGCAACAGGAAGACAAGCTCAGTATTTCCTCCTGTTTATGTACCATTGAGTTTTGTTTCCATCGACTTGTTTCGCGGCCCGACTACTGCATTTATCTGGAGGATGGAGAAAAAGGCTTGGGCGTAGATTCTTTCCCCCTCCCCTCTCCAAATTGATTAGCAGATCACGGAGGCTAATTTGGCCCTTGAGGAGCAATGCTTAGACAGAGACTCCCCGAGAGCACCCGAACAAGTCATCTATAAAACACACAAGTCACCCCTGTCGCTCGCTAACTTCCCCATCACCCACCGGCTTAGCCACGATTCCGTTCACGTCGGCTGTTGCACGCGCCACGGGAATAAATGATCCAGGAAGTAATTTTAATTCACAAGGAGCAGGATAGGGAGAGAAAGATGAGGAAAATAAAGCCAAAGATAATGAACAAAATCCAATTAAATGTTTCACCATGTTGCTTGAAAAGGACTTGCTGCTCGCTTGTCAGATGCCGTACACGCGGCTTCCTGTGTGAATGTCTAACAGTCTTTCCAAGTCTTTCATCTTCTTTATGTTGAAATGGAAAAAAGGAAATTAATTTTGAGCAATTGAATAATTGGGGCTGTGGATATTTTGAAATGCGGTGGCGTGATCGTTTTGCTTTTAAAGTCATTTTGTGGACGCTCTGTGCGTGAAGTTGCTCTTGGGTGCAGAAACAGAATATGTATTGACTATTAAAGTAAATTATTTATTTATTTTCTGTTTAATATTAGACTGCTGCTCCTAATCAAAGTTATCAGATAATTAAAAAGTAATGATTTCCTATTGGAACTACCCGGGGATGCATTCTATTTACTGCCATTCCGCGAATCAGAGGAGCGCGGTGGGAAGCCAGAGCACTATTATAAATGCAAATTCCCAATAAAGTGCCTGCAAGGTATGGAGAAGGTCCTCCAAAGGATATAATTACTGTCTGGCTTGATTACATTTAAAAAGCAGGAGTATTCATTAAAATATTCAGGCAAACAAAAAACAACCCGGGAGGAGCATGTGGGAGGTGTGGACCCCAGGGTTTGATGTGTGATTTCTGATTTGGTTCTTCGGCTTCACCCAGGGATTCTGTTTTTGAGTCTGCTTCGCCTACTACCCCTCATGGCGCTGGCATGTGTTTCTTCTTTGGGGGAAATTTATGTTATTCCCCATTATTATTAACTCTTATACCGCTAAGGACGTTCCCGTTCGCCCCAATTCTCGAGGTCGCGCCGCACCAATACGGCCGTTCGTTCGTTTACCTTGTTGATGTCCGTAAGCTGATGAGGGGTCGCGCCGCCGTGTACTGTAATCACATCGCCCGCAGTGATGGTCTTAAAAATCCATTATGCGTTAACATCAACGGAGACCAATTCTCTTCCGTGTTGATTTTCTCTGGCCCTGAGGCTCTGTGGCCAGAGACTCCTCTCAATGTATGGCAAGCCATACCGGCCAAATTCACATTAATTCTTGCATGACGCCGCCCTCTGCTGCCTGGTCTGCCAAAGTGCATTGTTGCACAATCAAAATAAAATAAAAATAATAAATAAATAAATGTCTATCTATCTACTATAACGTCGCAAAGGTAAGCCGCTTTTTGATGGCACCAGACCCAATAAATAAATAAATAATCTGGCAGTAGTAGAGTTAATGATTTCCTTAAACTTTTCTGAAAGATACTGTTGTTTTCTGCTCACTGATGCTGAGGGCAGTGATTGTTTGTGACCAGTGGTCTCCCTCTCACTGTAACTGAGATTAATGTGGGTTTGGAGACATCACAAATTCCTATCTGTGCAGGTTTCATTTTAAACCTCCACACCAGTCTCTTGGCTGTTATAGGCTAGACATTTGGCTTTATTCTGCATAAACTGGAGAACCAGTTATTCATGTATTAGGCAGTATGCACATATCTATGTGTATTGTATTGTGTATGAGTATTAATTCAAAATGCTAAACCTTGCACACACACAAAAAAAATAAAAATAAAAGGAGATTCATATTAGCAGTTTTAACTACCATAACCGACATAACCACCATTGCGTATATGAGTTTACTTTCAAGGCAGATTGGTATTGGTTTGATCCCTGACTACATCACAGTCATGAGTCAATGCACAGCATAAGACCTTCTGTGCGTGTGTGTGGACACTGAAGTGTGTAGTTCTGAAGTGTTTGTCTCCTTGCCAAGTAGAAGTAGTGATTTCATTTCAGGTAAGTAATGGAAAATGGTTTGTTTGTGCATGTTCATGGGTATGTAGGTAAGGTGTGTGACTATATTGATGACTGTATATCTTTTTTCAACTATTCCTGGAAGGACTTATAAAAGGGACATGTAATTTCCCTCTTACAAACCGAATGATCGATTGGGAGGATAGGAATTGATAGCTCTTCATTTTCCCATTCTGTTGACCACTTACAGTAACACAACCCTATGCTATACAGTACACCTATCCCCTATGTGCTTTATATTCCTGATATATGAATTTGTTTACAATATTATGCCTTCCCGGTCATTGCAAATTGTCAGCCCCTGTCAGAGACTTGAAATATGTCACGATGCCAATTATCAAAGCCAAATTCAAATCCTCACCCTATCCCCTCTTCTGCCCCGTGTCAGCTAATAAATGAAATTCAGCCTATTGAATGTTAGATCTCTGTCTAACAATTCATTTGTCTGCCATGATTTAATGATTTCTAATAAGCTAGGTTGCTTCGTGATGACTAAATCGCAGACGTGTCCAAATAATGTTGGCCCATTTCCTTAAATAATGCCTCATCTCAAAAATGCTTCTCCCTTTCAGAAGAGAGAGAGAGAGAGAGAGATGGAGAGGGGGTAATGCTTTTCAGATGGGGGTAATGCTTTTCAGATATAATTTTGTAGTTGAGTTGTAGTTGTAGTTGTAGTTTCTGACAAAAGGTTTGGTGGTCGTAGACAGTATGGACAGGCCTTTAAGTTAGGGCATAAGAGTTGGTACTTTAGACAATCAAAATAGAGCCCATATGTATAGAGGATATAAGCACATTTCCAAAGTGACAATTTAAAGGACTTTTTAATACCTCTAAAATGAAAAGATTAAACATTGTCAAATATTAGAGGCAGAAATTGTGAAACTAGCCGATCTACGGTATCACAACGCCTTGCAACGCGAGGCGTTCTGAGCATGTAGATCTGATATTTTCACAATAGAAGCGTGTTATATAAAATGGAATGCCTCAATGCTCGTAGGGTGGGGTGATCCCCATGCAGTTAAAATATGATTATTTAGGTGGTCATGGCCTGAAAAGGTTGAGAACCACTGCTGTAGTGTAGTCCACACAGTAGACCAGGGTTCCCCAATAGGCGGCCCGCGGGCCATTTGCGGCCCGCGGGGGGCTACTGTCTGGCCCCCACCAACCCCAGTAATAATGGTGGTATAAGAGCAGCAACAACACTAGTATCGTCGTTGTCGGGTGGAAACCTCGTATCTCCAAATTTGTATGTTCTTTCGCAAAGTAAAGCCCTGCTTCATCATACAAGGCCGTCCCACAAAAGTAGTGAAAACAGCCGATCTACAAGCACACAGCGCCTCACACCGCGAAAATCATTTATGCAAAACGAACGGTTTTGGACATACAATATTTTCACCCGACAACGACGATATCTGAACTGTGGCTGGAGTAGCGGGAACGCCACCGTCGCCCCTGCAATGTTGTGGCCCTCGGCTTGGTACCCTACAGTAGATATAATTCGGCCCTTGGGGAAAACTAATTGGGGAACCCTGCAGTAGACTGTCCAGGCCAGACAGGGGTACACATATTGGACTCCTGAGCACCATACCATCACAGGGGACAGCTTTTGGCTTAACACCCATTTGCCTTTGACACTATCGCTACTGTTGATGAAAGAGTCCAATCCATGGCTCACAGTACTGCCAGTGCCCTGGGGAAATTCCATTAGGCTTAACAAAAAAAGAAATCCACATTATCACCTTCCAGTAATATTCCAGAACCAGAGATAGCAGCCTCAAATTCACTCCACTCTAGGGGTGCAACACGCCTTCAGAGTAAATAATAGATTTTCCAAAAAATAGCTGATCTACTAGCTCACAAAGTGTGATGAGTTTATGAGTTTATTTTGGATCCCCATTAGCTGTTACACATGGCAACAGCTATTCTTCCTGGGGTCCACAGAAAATAATATACATACAAAAAGAATCTGTTTACAAATATCACAGAAGAAATATATAATCAAAATACTCTACAACATAAAAACGCGATTAGTACATTCAAATAATATTACATGGTACAGTGAAATATACAGAATTACAATTATTCCAGATGTGTGAGAAAGTGCTTTAGTCTGTTCTTAAAATACCTTTTACTGTTAATGTTTGTGATGCATTCTGGTAGAGAGTTCCAAAAAGGTATTGCCCTGTACATGACTGTATTCTTCATAGCTTCAGTTCTTGGCTTAAAGGAGTAGTTCACCCCCAAAATGACTTTTTTTCTATTGATTACTCATGCCATGGAGAGTAGAGTTCAATAATATGTTTTGGTTTTTGTCACATTCCTAAAACAAAAATTTGATTCGAGTAAATTTACCCCCATTGATTCCGGATGGGGACCCGTTTCGAAACGGGTCCCCATCCGGAACGAATGGGGGTAAATTTATTGTTATCACATTTTTGTCTTAGGAATGTGACAAAAACCAAAACATATTATTGAACTCTACTCTCCATGGCGTGACTAATCAATAGGAAAAAAGTCATTTGGGGGGTGAACTACTCCTTTAAGTGCAGTAAATCGACCCATGGCTACATGTCTGGTATTATATTGGTGTCTATTACTGGTATAATGAATGTTTTAAAATAAGCATTTAGGTTTTTTATTTAAACAAATATTCCTATAAAATACAGCCAGACTGGCAGTTAATCTCTGCTCCACCAACAGCCACGACAGATTCTGATGAATTAATAGTACATTGGATCTAATGTTGCAATTAAGGGCAAGACGAGCTGCCTTATTCTGTGCTATTTGTAACTTACACAAGTCCCTTTTAGCTGCATTGGACCACACAACTGAACAGTAGTCATGATGGGAAATGACTAGCGCTTGGATAACCTGGACAGCAGATGTTGGATCAGATGTTGATGATGCAATGCGTTGTGAGCTATTGTTCTATTTTTGCTGTTGTTCTATTTGTGCTACAGTACACCTGTATGTGAACGGCCTTTTCAGGGCTTAATGTTTGCCAGCCTTTTTTTGTAATACTTTTATCTGTATTTTGTTTACCAGAGAGTAACAATATGTAAATATATCAATGTGTATTTATGTTTACACTATGATATATACTCGGAATGTCAAGGTTTTTCCATCTTTTTGGGTGAATCTCTAAGCAAAGCATTTTTTTGTGGAAGAGCATGCATGCAGCCAAAAGAGTGCACCAGTTTTTAATCCAACCCTGTGTCAATTTTTAATTTTATCTAAAATGAGATGGCCTTTTAGATTGTTATAACTATTGTGGATACCGGTTTTGTTGTGTTATCTTAAAAAAAACATACAATGTCACGTGATGTTTTCATCACGTGATCTCAAATCTGATAAAGAACATGCCAAGGAAAAAAAAAATCTGAAATCAGTATATTACCCACATTCATCCTGAGCCTTTTTCTCCCACTGAAGACATTCCTCCAAATAAGTCACTTTATGCCACTTTATATCACTGACAGTAAAGTGAAAAAAATCTACCCGTTTGGTTCATCACTGTGTATCCGTGTGTGAAATCAGCCTGACCTTTGGGCAGACCAGTGGGAATGAACATAATTATTCTCAGAAGAGAGGCTGAAGTGAGTAGGTCCTATTAGAGGCACGATTCACTTTGTTATCGGAAGCAATCTAGAGTTGGCTCAGATACCTCTGGATTAATATTATCTGGCACAAACGGGGGAACTGGGAAGAGCCAGGGATCTGACAAGTGCCTCATGGCTGAAGCAAAAAATGTATACCGTAATAGGGCGAGGTCGCGCGTCGCCTTGAGACATCTTACTAGTACTGTAGCAATCCGAACAGTGTGTGTGTGTGTGTGTGTGTGTGTGTGTGTGTGTGTGTGTGTGTGTGTGTGTGTGTGTGTGTGTGTGTGTGTGTGTGTGTGTGTGTGTGTGTGCACGCACGTGTGTGGAGGGGATACACAAATAGACAGGCTGCTAACTATTGCAGTGACGGTCAGAGGTAGAGTATAGTTTACAAAGAGTTTTTAACTTATCCATCCCTGGTTTGGAGAAGAAGTGAAAACTCTTCATAAGCCATTTGCTCAACATTGCTCACTTGTAAAAGTACATTCAATAAAATACCATATGTATTTTACAGTAAAAAATGCCTGAATGGATGCAACACCCAACCACCCCGAATTGCATGTTGAAGGGCCTCTATAGAGCACACCTCCAAAAGCACCTTCACTTCTTACCATATTTCGGTGTCATAAATATAAGAAGTTGAACTGTATGTTGTAGAAACGTTATTTCCCTGCACAACTTGAGGCTGGAACCCATGACTTACAGTATACATTATACCTGGGCAGGCCATGTTCCAAAAAGCACCGCTATAACAATGGATGGCATGTTTATAGCACTTTCCTAACTATCTCAAAGCACTTCACAATGGTCCATTCATTCATATATTGGGAAGTGCAGCGGCGAGGAGTCGATGCCAGCTCACTTCCCACATCAATAGTGGCAAGCTTACACCAACCGACTCTTTGGAGGCAATGTGGGGTTCAATGTCTTACCTAAGGACACTTTGATGTGGACTGGAGGAGCCGGGATACGAACCGCCAACCCATGGATCATTGGACGACCTGCTCTACCGCCTAAGCTACAGCTGCCCCTTTAGTTGAAGATGTGTGCTGATCTCATGCTGAAGTTGAAATGTTTACAACTTTTTGGTGTGCACAGCTACAGCGCCAAAACTGCGCTCAGTTCTTGGCACTGTCGACAGTGTGTTCTTTCCATTTTGAAAAACGAGAAAAAGGATCCGGCGCTGTAAAGAGAGGTCCCAGCGGATGCACAGCGACGGTAAAATATCACAGCTGAGGACCAACTGTGTGGAGGGAAAACAGGTGCTCGCTCATATAGATAAACTACAGCACGGATACAGTGCATATGTGCATGCACTCTGTCATTTTCACACACACACACACACACACACACACACACACACACACACACACACACACACACGCGCGCGCGCGCGCGCACACACACGCGCACACGCACACACACTGACAAACTCACTCGATCACACACATTTACATGCACATATTTGCAGGCTTGGACGCTAACACACACACACACACACACACACTTGCTCGTACACACACACACACACACACACACACACACACACACACACACACACACACACACACACACACACACACACACACACACACACACACACACACACACACACACACACACACGCATGTATGCTCTTTCAGACATGCACTCACCCAAACTGCCATGTGTCAGCAGCCATGTAATTTCCTTTATCAGCCCATCCAGGTTGTAACACCTCCTGATCTCACCCAAACATGCTCTCTCCTCCACCCCTCAGGCATACAGTACACATGTTTAACACACTAACACTTGTACACATTACCAGACATGTGGGTCTTTCCATTTACTACTGCCTAACCTGGCATAATCTTAACATAACTTTACTCGTAAACCTTAACCCTAAAATAACTGTGAAAAGTAATAATGAGCTAAATGTCCTAACTTTTCAAAAATGTCCTAAACATTGCTGTATTAATTTTTCATGTTTCAGGATCAGAAACACAAAAAACATGCACACACACACACACACACAACACGCAAACACGCAAACACGCA
Organism: Nannobrachium achirus; assembly: GCF_963921795.1. Classification (NCBI taxonomy): domain Eukaryota; kingdom Metazoa; phylum Chordata; class Actinopteri; order Myctophiformes; family Myctophidae; genus Nannobrachium; species Nannobrachium achirus. Next base: position 58,407,119 of record NC_137820.1, on the reverse strand, counting down.
CGCACGCACGCACGCACGCACGCACACACACACACACTTCTAAATCCTTCTAAGGTATTTGAAAAACGCATGTTTCTGTTGGTATTTACAATCTGATCCATGCTCAGCCCTGCACCAATAAAAGTCACGTGGATTGGTTTAAAGATGGGGACTCGGGAGTTAAAATTTCAGAATCTCAACGAAAGATACTGGTGTCTACATGACAAGAAAGACACTGTGTCTACTGTCTATATATTGACAAGAAAGAGACAAATGAGAAAGTGGTACAGTCAGCTGGGGCATTAAGGCCACTGTGGCCTCAGGGCATGCCTTTTTTACAGGCCAAACTGAGGGGCAACGGCAGCCATGGCCTCCATGAAATTCCTACCCAGGACACAATTCCAGGTCTTAAAGGGTTGATTGCCAATCATCTCTGGACATAACTGAGCTCCCTGACGCACTGGCCTATCGACCAATCTCTATTTTCACATGACACACATCCTCACACCCCTCCCTTTCCTCCCCGCTACGCTACCATCCCGTCTTTTCACCCCCATCCGAACCTGTTATGTTGTTCACTGGCACTAACTGATGCTGAAACAATATCTGCTCTGGGCCTGTGGCTGCCATCTGCGTCTGCTCCACCATCCTCTTATACAATCAGTGTGCAGCGCTCTGTAATAGCATGAGAGTGGAACTGATGTTCGTCCTATGCTTTCAGGTATGATGTAAATTAAATCCCATGGGGTCAATCTTAGTCAGAGAGTGCACAAATGAAAGCAAATGGACATGTTAAAGGTCCATTTGCTTACATCTGCACACTTTCTGAGTTCGAATGGGAGAAATTATACAGTAACTGAGGATTTTTCAGTATATTAAAGTAATGGTTTTCGGTTTTCTACGGCCATTGAGTGCAGCTGGTTTTCATTTGAAACTGTCGAAACACAAACAGGGACCCAATGTTAGGCTACAGAATTAGTTAGCCTACTCTGTGGCATTAGCCATTTAAATGCATGCTTTAAAGGAGCTATAGTCAACTTTTTCTTGAAAAACGGATGCTAAAATAAAGATAATGTTTTGAAAATATTTTATAAAAAAATAAGCTTCATACATGTGTTTCTATTCAAAAATGACCACAAAAGCCGTAAAAAAATTATAAAATAATCATTTTGGCCATTGTCAGACCGACACTTTGTTTACATTCTAGTCTATTCTTTGACAGTGTTAGAGTGTCGGCCCGACAATGGCCGAAATGATTATTTTATCATTATTTTACACTTTTTGTGGTCATTTTTTAATTGAAACACATATATGAAGCTTATTTTTTTATAAAATATTTTCGAAACATTATTTTTATTTTAGCATCCGTTTTTCAAGAAAAAGTTGACTATAGCTCCTTTAATTTGTAGTACAAATTAAAAATATAACAAAAATATAACATTGTATATAACATTTGAACAACACTCAGGATTTCAAGTCATGCTCATATTAAGTTCAAGAGGCTCTAAGTTTAGGCTTAATGTCAGCCTCAATAACAACCGCACCGCTCTGTTGAGCCAGACTGCCAAGGCAATGAAGGCATACAAACTAGCTGCTGGGTTTGTTGTTTAAAAGATCACACCAGTTCTGAGGTACGGTATGACCTTCTATCATTGACCTCTGCAATACTTTGGTCTGCCTGCTGAGCAATCAATCACAAGTGGATCCAGAAACGGCTTCTACTGTAGCATGGAATATTGCAACCCAATATCAAAGAACCCCACAACCTTTCAGCATATGCAGTGATTAATATTATTGGCAGAATCCACTTAACATTTGGTACACAGATGATGCATTTTGTCCACAACATTGATTGACCTGGTGGTCCGTCCATCCGTCCGTCCGTCCGTGTGTCCGTCCGTCCGTGTGTCCGATTAGTTTGTTACCAGCTAATGTCCGGCACTGTTGGCCTGGTCGCGGCCAAACTGGCTGCCCATTCAGGCCTCACATTTCTCACATGGACCTGTTCTAGCGCCACCATCAGGATGTTTGTGAAACACATTTCTGTACACTACTCCCACAGATTTTGTCCACAAATCATGCAAATTGGACCAGTATCTCTACAGGATCTGTCTGATTTTCCATATTCCATCCTGATTGGCTACAATAGAGGGTATGCACGTCCACTGGGCCCCCCTAATCTAGACTGAGTGGCAAAACATTTAATTGAGCAGCATGGAGCATTGGAGTTTGGAAGTGCTAGTTGCAAATCACTCAACGGCCCTGCATACCACCTGTTTCTAATTTGCACATAATGCAGGAGGCAGCAGGATGTTGTGCTTCCAAACTGTTGGAAAAATAGAAACCTGCACCTGAATGTCTTGACAGAGAGTAGCTCATAACATGCCTATGGTGATTTTTTATGAAACAAAAACTTTGCAGATAGAAAGAGGATAATTCAAGCTTTCAGTACAGCCGCAATGTTGATGAGTTAACTTTGTTTAATACAATCAGATAGGACTTTTCTGTTTGGATGTATGGGCTGTCAATGGCAGAAATTAGTTTTTTGCCACTCAGTAGGCGTGTTCCCACATAACTTCCAGCAACAGTGATGTCACGCGCATACCCTCTATTGGCTTTGCAGGATTGCTCCATTTTAAACAAAATGCCTCAAATCAAGAACACAGCATGCAATCTTGGTGAAATTGGGCATGCACGTTCCCACTAGGCAGAGGAAGAAATGCCACTTCAAATTTCTCAAATCAGCCTCATGGTGGCGCTCTAACAGGCCAGTTTGTGTTTAACTCCACCGATCAGTGGAAAACTTTGTAAAAGTATGCGCACTCACTTTTGCCTTTTATAGCGCCACCAGGAGGCCAACTTACGTCAAACTCATTCTTTGCTATTCTTTACTCCATCAGATTTTCTCCAACAATCACGCAAATCAGTATGCAGTATCTGTAGCCATAAATTATAACTTCCAGTAGAGGGTGCTAATATGCGGAGGTTACGTCTCTCCTGGAGTTATAACGCAGAGTAAAATAGCTCTCGCTGGTTGAGCCTCCATGTCCCTAATCGCCTCAAAACATGTTTAAATCATGAAGTTGCTCACCTCATCGTCGAAACAGCTTTATATCTACCGATGAGCCCACTCGTTGGCATGTGTTAGTCCATATGTTTCTAATAAATTAATGTTTACTAAAACTTCTCTGAGACTCGCGTTTCCTCGTCGGAATGTTTCCGCATACAGAGCGCTTCAGAACTACAGAACGTTGGAATACTTCCGCATACAAAAACGTCATGTCCTAGTATGAGCAAATCGCAACGGCGATCAACGTCACGTGATATGTAGCCTCGCGTAGCCAGGCTTTTACTCATCTCGCGTGATATGTTCGGCCATTTTACCCAAGCAGTTCAAAAACAAGGAAAGCGATGAGACTCAAAGAAGTTTTAGTAAACATTAATTTATTAGAAACATATGGACTAACACATGCCAACGAGTGGGCTCATCGGTAGATATAAAGCTGTTTCGACGATGAGGTGAGCAACTTCATGATTTAAACATGTTTTGAGGCGATTAGGGACATGGAGGCTCAACCAGCGAGAGCTATTTTACTCTGCGTTATAACTCCAGGAGAGACGTAACCTCCGCATATTAGCACCCTCTACTGGAAGTTATAATTTATGGCTACAGTATCTGTATAGTCACATGATCAAGACCGATCTGTCCAATATTTCATATTCCATCCAAATTGGCTAATATTGGCTTCCAAAGTTTGCTGGATTGCTCAGCTTTTTAACAAAATGCCTCAAATCATGAACACAAATCGCGATTACCATGAAATTTGCTACACATTATTCCCACTAGGTCAAGGAACAAATGCCACCCTTTTCACATTGGCCTATTATAGCACCAAAAGGACGCCTGACCTGGCCGAGACCTGTGCTCAGAAGAGCACTGCTTCTAGTTTTATATCCATCTTCCCCTGCAAGGTATATTGTTATAGTATGTGAACATATACTTGAGAGACCATCATATGAGGGAACTGAGCCGAACTACAAGCTTACAATGCATCGGATCATCGGATCGATTCAGTTTCTTGCTCAAAGACACTCACAGTCGAACGGGAACCTTCCAATTCCAAGACGCCCACACAACCTCCTGAGCCAATGCATAAGGCTGACCTTAATAAAATGAATAATGTGTTAGATTTATGTGTGTCAATGTGCATTGACAATTTTGCTGACTATACTTCTATGCTTGCACATTTGCACACCCATGGCTCTGGGCACAACTAAATCTAACACGCCCATTATTAATTTTATTAGCTACAACTGCTTTCTAGCCTGCCATGTTTTTACCCCTCGGCAGTTTTTTGCCTGTACAGGAAAACAAACAAAATCTGTGGGTTTCATGCCGCTTTAATGTGTTTTTTAATCTTATTACATTTCACATTATCATATTTACAGCATATTGTGCATTTTGTGCTTGTTTATACCAAGGGGTTTTGTTCAAAAAGGGAATCCAAAGAACATTGATGGAATGATTCTAGGTTTCACACAGCGCAGGGGCGTCACGAGGGGGGGGGGAAGTGGGACTGAGTTACTAGGGCCCAAGGTGGAGGGGGCCTTAATTATTTTATGCTTTAGCTATTGAAAAATTGCAGATCTACATGTAGATATGTAGATCTGCTATTTTTTGAAAAGTCGTGAAAATGTGTGCAAATCTTTGAATTTATGTATTTTTTCAAGCGAACATTTGTAACTAAAATTTTGCTTCTGGGGGGTCCCTGGAACTAAATATTTTGATATGGGGGTCCGTGGCCAATTACATATCATTTTGGGGGTCCTTGACATGAAAAAGTTTGAGCACCACTAACATAGAAACATAGGTTTATCAAAAAACCTTAGAAGGATTTGAAATATTCAAAGACTTGCACAAATGTTCACTATTAAAAAAAGAAAATAGCAGATCTACAAGCTCGCAGGGCAGCACTCGGTGCCGCGCTGTGAGCTTGCATATCTGCTATTTTTCAATAGTTAAAGCACAAAATAACGCGTAATAATGCGTTCATGGGTGGCCACAGTGAATCCTTGTACCCGGGGCCCAGAATTTGTTGCGACACAGCGGTGCAACTGTTGCCATGGTGCTATGGGGAGCGTTAGCAGCCAGTGACTGGAGGGGAAGAGTTGGTTTGAATTGGTTTTGTTTGGTTTAGTTGGTTTGGTTTAGTTCGGGCTTCCTTGATCTGACGAAATTGGATGCCTGCCTTGAACTCCGGGGGTTGCTTCTTTGATGGAGCAAAACACAGTGTTTTTTAGACTCATCCTGGCGGGCACCTTTTTTCAAAACAACATGAATGATCATTGCACCATCGATGGGCACATGGGGGAAATGAGGTAGAGGTTGTTGCCTTGCAGGGATGTCTGTCGAGAGGAGCTGGAAAAGTGATGGCCTTGTTTAGTACATACACGCACGCGCGCGCGCACACGCACGCACGCACGCACGCACGCACGCACGCACACAGACAGACAGACAGACAGACAGACAGACAGACAGACAGACAGACAGACAGACAGACAGACAGACAGACAGACAGACAGACAGAAGAGATTGATTTGTATCTTTAGCTGAACATTTTGATTGTGCTTATAATACAGATGTGTGATGTCTGTGTGATGTTAGTCATAGTGTTTAATACAGAGTGTGTGATGTCATTTTGTCTGATATGACATATGAGAACATCTGACTTCTGCAGTGTCATAGATGTCAGACGTTCTAGACTGGACACCCAGGCTGGCAGAGATAGTTTCATAGTGCTTCTGGTGGCCATGCATGTGTTGCCTGCTTGAATTTACATTTTACACATTTTACACAAGAATGTAGTTATGTAAAATGTGTTAGCGTAAAATCTGTGGTAGATTTATCAAGATAGAGCCTGGTTGAAAACGTTCTCAGACATGAACATTTACTTAAGTACTGTACTTAAGTACAGTTTTGAGGTACTTCCCTTGAGCATTTCCAGTTTTCAATACTTTTACTTCTACTCCACTACATCTCAGAGGCAAATATTGTACTCTTACTCCACTACAATTATTTGAAAACTTTAGTTACTAGTTACTTTGCAGATAAATTATTATATTATAAAACATACATTAATCCAGTTTAGCCCTATTTTATACCTAGGCTATAACATTTTGTACTTTTACTTTTGGTACTTTAAGTATATGTTGATGCCAATACTTTCATACTTTTGCTCAAGTACATTTTGAATTCCAGACTTTTAGTTCTTCTAACGTATTTCTATATTGCAGTATTCATACTTTTACTTAAAGGAGTAGTTCACCACTTTTCAACCTGTCTTCATATAATAGGTCCTCACTAATAGTAGAGGAGCCTATCAATTTTTGTAATTTTGGAATGATAATTTTTGGAGACATGTATATCTTCATTCCTGGGGTTCTCACAATGCCAAAAAAACATGTCTTCAATTTTTCTTTTGGGGTTTAGCATGTGTAATTAGCATAATTAGCCAATTAATTGCCAAAAACAGTAAAGGGCAATAACTTTGCTTCTCGGTAACTTATAAAGGTGATCTAAGAGTCTAAGTCCATGTTTGTGAGGTCCAGAAACTCATCTGTTACCATAGTGAAGTCATACAACCTTTCCTAATTAGCATAATTAGCATAAATTACGCAAAAACGAGGTGAAAATAAGCAAATTGCTGCATTTCTTTGTTTTAGTCAACTTTGAAAGCTTCTCACAGGTTCTAAGATGTATGTTTACAAGTCCAGGAATTATTATTATCCTATACATGAATCATGCAACCTTTTGTCTGTCTAATAATTATGTAATAATCACACCGAAACCAGAAATAGCTATATTTCTTTATATATCCCTCATATAAAATAAAGAACAATATGAGAAATGGTCACAGAATTATCAGATCGTTTATACTAATATGTACAGAAAGTTCTGTAAACACATTTAAATAGAAGGGTCTCCATCTTTGTCGTCGTCGTCATCGTCAATCCCCAACAGTTGTGCCTTGCTTACATTACAACACACCTCTTCATCTGCCCCACACATGCACATCTCAGAGCAGTTCAAATTTTGAGATCGACAAGAACAATGTGACATGCACTGGGATTTCTTGCAGCCACATTTGATCAGTTGAGTAATGGTGGCTGGAGCTGGGGGATCCCGTGTTGTGACTGGCACCAGATGATCTCCCTCAGCCTCCCATCCATATTCAGTTGCTGGTGGCATCTGTGGGTTAGGTACGTGGTCCTGATACCATACCAGGTAATGGGCACGGGCAATGGCTTTATGTAATGCTCCTTGTGTAGGTGGCAGCTTCTCTGCTTCTAATTGTTTCTTTGTGAATAACCTCCACCTGAGTTCACCAACATCCACAAGATTTGTACCAGGCTCGTACAGCTGGCAAACAAATGCTTCAATCTTTTTTTCTGTGTCAGAACTGAGCTTTTTGAAGTACCTAGAGTAGCAAATGCAGATACCACCTCCACAGGACACCGGTTTAGGGCTTGCCAAAAGGTTAACTTTCCCTTTCCAGCAAAATGGCCTGTCTGGTCAGCTCCAGTGAAGGCATGGAACCCTGGTAAGGCTGAAGTCCTCGTTTCACCCAGTGCCTGCACTACTGGCTCCAGTGAGATGATACGTTTTTTGTTTCCCACACCGGTGATGAAATAGGTGTCCTTGCACAGCTGATTGTACCGTCGGATTGCAAGAACAAAGACATCAGTGTCCGGGGACTCAATGTAGAGCTGTGTTGCCCCTCTTCGGACAGCATCCAGGCTGTGTAGGATTATCCTTGTGTCAGCCTCTTCCTGTGAGCTGTGGAGGTGTTTTACATCGATATAGTTTGAGTGGACATCTTGCCTTGACGTGATTATGAAAACGTTGGGTTTCCCCTGGAAGTGTCGGAGGGCTTTCTTAGCAAGATAGACTGTCAGCTCATCTTTGGTGTGGATACCTGACAAGAACTGTTTTTCAGACACCTTCCCTATCGGTGTGTTGTCTTCCACATGATAAGTGGTAGGGGGCTTGCCACCCTGGCGTCGCTTACGCGTGGCCTCCTTCAGTGAAGATGCAATATCACAGCGGTCAAATACTACATGGGTCTCACTATGTTCTTTGGTCTTCCTGTCCAGTATGGCTATGAAGTGGTCAGCCCACTGGGAACATATCTTGATCCATGATGGCTTTCCCATTGCCTGTACCAATGCCATTCCATCTATGACAGTTTCTCTTAGATGGCAGGGGACAACTGTCAGTGGCAGCACTCTGTGGTTGCTGATCAACACCAACGTCACCAGTCCTCTTCTCATTCTGCAGCTCCTCGAGAATGGTCATGAGCTTGCTCTTGTCTGTGCAGGGCCGAAGCTCACCAGTCACTGTGAAGAGAGCATGTGGTTTGGCAGTGAACTTGTGCTGGCCAATGGCTTCTTTGAGGTTGATCTCTGACCGTGATCGAGCAACAATCAGCATTCGAGCAAACAATGACCTGTCATCCTTCAATTCCACCACCTGGTCAGCGAGCTTGTGTTTCACAACTTTTCCTGCACTCTTCCACATCTTCAGTTGAACCTTTTTCATTCTGGCCCAGACACTGACTTCATTTTTGTTAATGCGCGCTTTCACAAAAGCAACATAGTTTTGCTGGCCAATTTCGTCTTGGCTGCATACATCTTTCTCCACGTGGGGTGGCATCACAACTTTTGTGATGATATTGGGTAGGACTTGATCACATGCTTCAATCGAAGTACATTCTTTTCCTGCCTTGTCCAGACAGCAATGGACAAGTCATGGTGCTCCTTTTGTGTAGCTGTTTGTGTGCCAGCCATCTGGCATGCTTCTTCAGCAAGTCTACTCAGCTCTGGTGCTGTCAAGAAGAACCTTTACCTAGCACTAGCATTCTGAGTAATGCCCACAAGGCCTCCAGTGACCTTCATGATGCGAGTGATGTGCTCTAGGGCATGATCCACCCCAATGGCGCAGAATGGTATCTGATTTTTATTCACAGTGAACTGCCCATCCATAAATTCTTGGTATATCTCTGGATCTGTGGTCTGCAGGGCCTTCATTTCTGCTAGGTCTACCTGGAACCAACCGGGCATACTTCTGCTTGTCATGAGCAAAGAAGTATTTGCATAGCTCATCCAGGGAAGAAAGATGAAGTTCCCAGAGGCCATCACGGGTAGCACGCATGAAAGTGTATATCACACTCTAAAAAATCCTGGGTTAAAATCTTAATTCAACTGCTGGGTTAGAAATTGTAGACAGAGTTTGGTCCAACATTGGGTTATCTTGACAGAAGTGGGTACGAAATTGCATGTGCTTGACCAAACATTGGATTAAATATGCAATCCATCCGTTGGGTTATAGTTGCCCCGCCCAGACAATGAAATAAAATGAATTGAATTCTAACCCAACCCTTGGTGCGAGCCATTGGGTTTTGATTTGACCAACAGTTGTGTAACTGCATGTATCACTTGTTGGGTTAAACTAGACCCGCCCTCTCTGTCTATCAACACATTGGTTTGTGAATTGCACCAATGTTGGGTTAAACTAAGTGGGCGGGCAGTTACCCAGCATGCAACTGTGCTCCCATACAGATATTTTTACAAACTTTTCTATTATTTTATGGTTTTAGATAGAGAAAACAACATTGTATTGTAGATGATCGCAGTGAATGTAGCCCAGTCATAATCCCTAATTAAAAAAAAAGAAAAAAAAAAAAAGTTGCTTACAGAAACAGAAACCATGACTAAGATGGTCCAGACTGACACATACAAACAGGGGTGCTGTCACTTTTAAAGTGAAGCACCACATACTCTGTTGTGTTCAAAGATGTGCCATATTGTCACAACTAAATGCATAATTTACTCAGCATGCATTCTTCCTTGAGTAGATTAAGCATGAAAAGATCGATCAATGAAGAAGGTAATGTTAAAAAAAACTAGACCAGGTCAACCTGGTTGTGCCAGACCCCCTGTCTGTAGAGATGCAATTTATGGCTCTGTGAAGTGAGCCAGAGCCATGGCTCTGGCTCACTTGAAAGAGCCGTTCAAAAGAATGGCTCATTTGGCTCTTTTGGCTCATTGCATATTTATATATATTTATTGAAACATGAATCCACAAGGTGGCACGGTCTGGCACCACATTCCTCTGCTGACAGTTGAGATCACAATTTTGTATTTACCCTTTTTATAAAACATGTGTGTGTAAATTAAGCTACCTTGACTAATGTTATTCATGCAGCAACACCTTAAAAAAACCAAGCAGGCAACCATGAACTCGCTCCTCCCTAGCGGCGTATATAGCCAGGATTTACCAACTGGCTAGGCCTGGCACAATGTGAGCTTGTACATCGGCTATTTTAAAATAGCAAACATTGAAATATTTACAGGGACATAATACAGTCATTTGTCATGGAAGTGGACTTCCCAAGCAATATGGAGACGTTTTAATTATAGAAATCGCTTAATAATTGTCTAAATATGATCAAATCAAACTGTAGTGTCTTAATTTGCTTCCTAGATAGCTGCACATTGCCGCGCCGCACCGCGCATCGCGGCGCCGCACCGCGTCGCGAGCCAATTCAGCCAAATGAACGGCTCCCTACTCCGCGAACTGGATCCCATCATTCACTTCAAAGAGCCGTTCAAAAGATTCGATTCGTTCGCGAACGTTGCATCTCTACCTGTCTGTCATCATCATTTATGACATCATGCCTTTTGTAGGCATGTCATCATCATGTCATCATCATATATACCCTTTATATAGAAAACCCGGACAGACAGACAGACCGACATTTGCTTATGTAGGCCTACCCATTTCATGGGTCTGGCAAAAAAGATCTAAAGCGATTGGACATACAATTCCAACCCAACAACAAGGTCATTTTTAAGCCGTTTTTGGGTGTAAGATCCCAACCCAACAGCAGTAACACGTTAACCCAACAGTAAGGTCACTTAACCCATTTTTTGGTATACAATGCCAACCCAACAAGATGATTTCACCCTTTACCCAACCCTGTTGATTTACACTTACCACTGACTGGGCAGGTCCTAATTTGGAAACGGGTTGGGTTAGCAAAATAACCAACTTGGGTTATTTTCAACCCTGCAGTTTTTTGAGTGCAGTAACACCATTTCAATAACTATGATTAGCTTTATCAGCTGTGATCCCTCACAGCTGAAGCACAGTTGCTTGACTCATTATGACAATAATTAATCTATGGATATACTAACAGAAAAAGAAACAGGTAATTTCCTACTTTCAGACTAATTAATAAATCATGTATGCAGATTATACTAATGACAAAAGGTTGCATGATTTACTTATATCAGGATAGGAATTTCTGGATATGTAAACATACTCAATTAGTCAATAAGAGTCAATAAGAGTCTCAGCTAAATGTGAAAAATGAAGTGATTTCCTGATTTTCAACTAGTTTTTTGCATAATTTAAGCTGATTATGCTAATTATGAAAGGTTGTATGACTTCACATTGGTAACATATGAATTTCTGGACCTCACAAACATGGACTTAGACTCTTAGATCACCTTTATAAGTTACCTAGAAGCAAAGTTATTGCCATTTCCCGTTTTTGGCAATTAATTGGCTAATTATGCTAATTACACATGCTAAACCCAAAAAGAAAAATTGAAGACATGTTTTTTTGGCATTGTGAGAACCCCAAGAATGAAGATATACATGTCTCCAACAATTATCATTCCAAAATTACAACCAGCAGAATCACTTGATTGGCTCCCCCACTATAATGTTCATGATAAAATATCACAATTTTTTTCTACTCAGTCCAAGTCTCCTAGGAGAGCTGTGGGAAGTTCAGAATCCATCGTCTTGTGACATAATCATTTTCCAAAAAAATATTTTTAATCAATATTTTTGAAAAAAATATTTCGATTTTTATTATCGCGAGAACAATGGCTTCCACTTTAAAATTTCAACTTTTCAGGAATAGAAAGCCTGCAGTTTCTATAAGCTGGATTGGCAATCGATGATGTCACAAGACGATGAGTTTCTGACCTGCCCACAGCCCTCCTCTGAAAATAAATACATAAAATAAAATAAAGAAAAGCTGTTTTTGAGTGAGGAGCAATTATATGAACATAGGTTGAAAAGTGGTGGAGTGCTCCTTTAAGTAAAACATCTGAGTACTGTACTTTTTCCACCACTGCTGTTAGTCCTCAGATGACTGGGCCTTTATCACTTACGGTATGTATATAAGCTACCTGTTGCCGAGAGCAGCTTTATCACGGCCAGTCCTTTTGAAAATGTTGCTGGTTCTGATGTCTCTGTAGCGTAAACATGAGATCTAAAGACTAATTTGTTGGGGGTATCAACAATCTATTAGTCACAGCTAATGTTTGGGAGATTAGACTCTTGTTTGATTCAATGTGTTTGTTTATCTGTCTTTCTTGAGGCAACATCTAGAGGTTCATTCTCTGGTGAGCTGTCACTGTCAACGAGTCCATACACCAGCAAGAGGACTTCATACAAAAATCTACATGTAGCTTTGGAAATTAGAGGTCCACTTACTCTATTTGTCCCGAGAATATGTTTTCGCCACTGTTGATCCGTCCATCCGTCCGTTATTGAAAGATCGCACCTGTGCGAACGAAGTGAGCGGTCATGAACTCGTATCAAAAACTACACACGTGCATATCTCCTTGTATGGGCCATTCTGTCCGTGACGTCAGTTATATCCATACATGGAGTTCCATGCTCATACGGACACTCATACTGTACATAGGGACGTACACACAAAGCCAGACAAAAAAATCCAGAGAAGAACCATTACGGTGCCCAGCATCTTGTGCATGCATGTTTGTTCATTTGCCACTTCAAAGTGCACACATGCCTACTGTAGAGATTTTCCTCACTCTGATGTGGTGAGGAAAATGTGAGCAACGTTATTTGCAGAGACAACTGAGCGGTGAACCACATTGGTTTATGTGTACTGTGCATTTTATCTACTGACTTGCCTCGGCTGAGACGTTACTTGTTGACGGAAACAGGGCCTTGCCTCCCTTCTGCTCTCAGCACACAAGCTGCTACACTGGTCGAACTGTCTGACCTGCACACTCTCTCTCTCTCCCTCCGGCTCTTTAGAATTTCCAGAAGAGCTATATCAGAGAGATGTAAACATGATGAGCATGGATGCTTGGAGATGTGGGAGCAGAGTGTGTTTGTTGGTAGTTCATCTGCGAGCGTGCTTCATTCTGCGAGGCTGTTTTTTTCAGCTTGTGTGGTGAGTGCCTACACATGGGAATGACTGCGTTAGCAAGCATGTTTGTTTATAGGTGGGGGAGAAGGAAGTGCGTAGGTGCAGGGGCGTCACAAGGGGTAGGAAAGTGGGACTGAGTTACTGGGGCCCAAGGTGGAGGGGCCCTAATAACTTTATCTATTGAAAAATAGCAGATATACAAGCTCACAGCGCGACACAGAGCTGCGAGCTTGTAGATCTGCTATTTTTGAAAAGTTGTGAAAATGTGTGAAAATCTTTGAATATATGTATTTTTTAAGCGAACATTTCTAACTCAAATTTTGCTTCTGGGGGGTCCCTGGAACTAAATATTTTGAGATCGGGGTCCATGGCCAAATACATATCATCTGTGGGGGTCCTTGACATAGGTTTCTTGCACACATTTTCACAACTTTTCAAAAATAGCAGATCTACAAGCTCGCAGCGCGGCACTCGGTGCCGCGCTGTGAGCTTGTATATCTGCTATTTTTCAATAGTTAACATTCATGGGGGGCCCGTAGTGAATCCTTGTACCCAGGGCCCAGAATTTGGTATGACGCCCCTGGGAGAAGGAAGTGCGTAGGTGACTACAGTACATGTTCCCTTCTGGCTGCATGCCTCCAGATTTTCCAGCATCAAATGAGAATGCTTTTAGACCTGGAAAGTACAGTAAGTGGTTTGGGTGTTCGTTAACTTTAAATGTGACAAGAAGCACTTCCAGTGAATTAGTCTAATTTACAATTCAGGCATTTAGCAGAAACACTCATGAGCAAACCAGTGACCCGGTGATGGAAGAAGTACTCACGTTTTTTACTTGAGTAAATGTATTAACACCACAATGTAGAAATGCTCTGTTACAAGTAAATGTCCAGTATTAGAAATGTACTTAAAGGAGTAGTTCACCACTTTTCAACCTGTCTTCATATAATAGGTCCTCACTAATGTTCATGATAAAATATCAAAAAAAATTCTACTCAGTCCAAGTCTCCTAGGAGAGCTGTGGGAAGTTCAGAATCCATCATCTTGTGACATCATCATTTTCCCCCCAACAAAAATGTATCAATATTTTTGAAACAAATATTTAGATTTTTATTATTGCGAGAACAATGGCTTTCACTTTAAAATTGCAACTTTTCAGGAATAGAAAGCCTGCAGTTTCTATAAGCTGGATTGGCAATCGATGATGTCACAAGACGATGGGTTTCTGACCTGCCCACAGCCCTCCTCTGAGAAAAAAAAAAAAAAAAAAGCTATTTTTGAGTGAGGACCAATTATATGAACATAGGTAGAAATGTGGTGGAGTTCCCCTTTAAGTAAGTTACAAAAGTCAAAATACGTAACTATGTATACAAATGTATCTTTTGAAAATAGCAGATATATGCCTAGTATAGGGTTGAAGTGGTTAATGTGGTTATGTTTTGTTAACATTTTATATTAAAATAGCTTAAAGGAAGGACACTTATGTGTGCATATTCATATACACACAAGCACACCACATCACATGAGCATACTCATGCTTAGCAGCAGACAGACACACACATACATACTGCAATGCACATGCAACTGCACACAGCACACAAACACGCATATGCACAATGATTTCTGATGACTGAATGTAGACACGCACACTACACACGTACATACACACACGTACGGTACATACACATACTGTAAGCACACACGCACGCGTGCACGCGTACGCACGCGCACACACACACGCACGCACGCACGCACGCACGCACGCACGCACGCACGCACGCACGCACACACATGCTAATTTGCAGTCCTGAGGTTTGTAGATGATATGCTGTCTTGGGAGCATGTCATTATGTACACAACTTCATTTGAACGCAGTCCTAGAGATTAATAATGATGGACCAGTCAGTGTATTCAGAGGCAGTCCCCTACCAGCGCTCAGGCCCTCCATAACAGAGGGGCGCGCGCACACACACACACACACACACACACACACACACACACGCACACGTGCGCACGCACACACATACACATACACACACACACACACACACACACACACACACACACACACACACACACACACACACACACACACACACACACACACACACACACACACACACACACACACACACACACAGAAGATATACACATACTGTAAATGCCCACGTGTGTGCTCACAAGCACACGCTCATACAGTACATAATACTATATGCACTAAAACACACCAATCTGCATCCATAGAGACTCTCTATGCGTGTTTTGCACAGCGTGTTTTTCTTGCCAAGACTCAGTGTGCTGCGTGCCTTTTTTAAGATTTCATATTTGTGTTTAGAGGTCGTGTCCTGCTCACGTTGCTGCAGGACTGACTCTTTGAGTCAACAGCACAGTGGGATACGTGATGGAAACACTGGTGCAAACGATTTACATTTAGGAAATCTGCTGTTAAAACAAAACATTTCATGCATGCACACATTCAGCCATGGCCGTCTTACCCAGGGCAATGAATGTGCGCTGCAAGTAGGGGAATTAGGGAGATCAGCTGAGTCCTTTTCTCACCTCTCTCTCTCTCTCTCTCTCTCTCTCTCTCTCTCTCTCTCTGTCTCTCTCTGTCCCTCTAGGCAGGGATCGCTTCCAATTTCAGGTTTTTGATCCAGTCGGGAGCAGAAACAACCTATGTAACCACTTTCCATAACCACTTTCAAATCCCAACTCAAAACCCACCTGTTCAAATTGGCATACTCACTCTAAAATTCCCACAACACCCGTGTATCTGTTTACCTACACTCACTCCCCCAGTACTACTTGACATATTGATGTATTATTTGTTTTATTTCAGTGTTTTGATTGTATTGACTTTACTGTGTTGTGTTGTTGATGTATACTTTGCCTGTTTTTAACTGATTGTCTTTTTAAACTGTACGGCGACCTTGAGTGTCCTGAAAGGCGCCTTTAAATAAAATGCATTATTATTATTATTATTATGTCATTTTGTAGTGAAAACAGACAACACTTTGGCTGGAACTATCAAACCGGAAACAGTTTAACCCCAAACAATTCCCTTCGCTCAAGGACATAATTTTAGGACCTACCCAATAAAACCCTTGATGCGGCGTAGTTTAGCTTGTTTTTTTTTTTACGTTTGTTTGGTATATCCATCTTTTAGTCCAACTCGTAGCGACTGGCAAGTCTACACTCCTCGAGCATTTAAATAGGGATTGGGGAAAACAAACAGGGGGGACCAAAACAAAGCGACACCACTTCTTCTGCTTGTTTCCGGTTTAGGCCACGTTTAGATGGTAAACAAATACCAGGCTTTCCTCTGAGGTGGAAAGACTGGTGATACGAGGATACTGTCCCTCAGGTCAAATAAACACACCCACAATGTAGACTATAATAAAAAGAGTCCATACTA
Source organism: Nannobrachium achirus (assembly GCF_963921795.1). Taxonomy (NCBI): domain Eukaryota; kingdom Metazoa; phylum Chordata; class Actinopteri; order Myctophiformes; family Myctophidae; genus Nannobrachium; species Nannobrachium achirus. The sequence continues at coordinate 58,390,469 of NC_137820.1, read as the reverse complement.
TTAATTATCCAAAAAACACACTCACGTAATACTGTATGAGAGAAAGAAATAAACCAAAAAAGTTTTGACCGCACATTCACGACCATGGATAGTGGCCGTTTTGACAGTTGAGGACCATGGACAGTGTCCGTTTTGACAGTTGAGGACCATGGACAGTGGCTGTTTTGACAGTTGAGGACCATGGACAGTGGCCATTTTGACAGTTGAGGACCATGGACAGTGGCCGTTTTGACCGTCCAGGACCATGGACAGTGGCCGTTTTGACAGTCCAGGACCATGGACAGTGGCCGTTTTGACCGTCCAGGACCATGGACAGTGGCCGTTTTGACCGTCCAGGACCATGGACAGTGGCCGTTTTGACCGTCCAGGACCATGGACAGTGGCCGTTTTGACAGTTCAGGACCATGGACAGTGGCCGTTTTGACAGTTCAGGACCATGGACAGTGGCTGTCATCAGTCAACGTTTATGCCACGCTGTCGACCTAAAGTGGGATATTCTCAAACCACATGCCATACTACTATATGACAAGCTTATAGTAAGACTCCACAACATTGCAGTCAACTATTGTCCTATAAAGCAACATTTTACTCCCTGCAAAAGCACAAAGGGTCAGATGAGGCATGCAAGGACAATTTTAACTTAACCGTTCTGAAGGCTAACCTAGACCCCCAGCCTGTGGCATTAGACGCCATGATGTCATGTCGACCTGCTCTACCCAGGTAGAGCTTAGTCATAATAATATTGACTTACTCTTGTGAGAGCAGGAAGCACTGTCCCACATTACCTAATGTCCCACTTTGCATGAGTTCACTCAACTATTTGCCCCAGGCCTCAACAACGGGAACAATTATTTCTGTGGTCGTCCCGTGGGTCGGGTTGTCCCGTGGGTTTCTAGTAAGCTACAAAATACTACAAAATATCACTGGTTTGGGAGGGCAGGTCAACACAGATGCACGCATACATACACACGCACGCACGCACGCACACGCACGCACGCACGCACGCACGCACGCACACACACACACACACACACACACACACACACACACACACACACACACACACACACACACACACACACACACACACACACACACACACACACACACACACGTGAATGTTGTTGAAGCTTAACCTACAATTTCTTCCCCCCTATTAAAGTGGAAAATGTAGCTTTGGTTACACAGCTGGCGACAAAAAAGTTTTTAGGTCAGAAAGAAGAAGATAGCTAGCACCACTGACAAAAAATATCATTCAAGATTGATTTCTCGCACACGCACACACAAAATTACATATATTTGGCCACAGACCCCCATCTCAAAATATGTTGTTCCAGGGACCACGCAGAAGCAAATATTTGAGTTACAATTACATTTTGCTTTTAAAAAGATATATTCAAAGACTTGCAAGACTTGAAATCACGATTTTTCAAAAACAGCAGATCTACAAGCTTGTATATCTGCTATTTTTCAATAGTTAGACAGAGCATTAAATAATTCTAGGCCTAAATGGCTAAATGGCATTGGCCAAGCTTTGTGGGACGTGAATTTAACTCATAAAAGGCACCGCTTACTTCACACTGGGTGTGATTTTTTCTAATAATATTGAACGATGAACACTTATCCCCTAGTGTTTCAGAAATGTCACAAGTTAAACTAAAGTAACACTGAGGATTTGAATGCTTCTAGAATGGATATAAAACCCTTGAGAAGATACTGTTTCTTCTACAATCTATCCATCTCTACAATGAGACAATAAAACTGTCTCAAATGTAATTCAGCTTGGTTAGACTTCATACGAGTGACAGTATTGGCTCAAGGCCTCAAGCTAATTTTACTGCCGAATCAGGACAGGCAGACTTGGCCACAGCTGCAGGTCTGTCTGGTTTGATTTTGTAGCATACAACATATAAAAGACTGTGGAGTTGGAAATGTAGATAGCTGTGGCTTGAGGTGCAAAAGAAAATGGAAATAAATGTTTTAAAACAAAAAAGTTTCCTTTAATTACATTAAAAACTGTAGATAAAACTAACTTATTGGACATTATCTTATGTGGCATTGTTCGTTTATTCCATCATGTTTTGTCTACAATGACAGGGCTTTGAAAATGTAATAAAAGCCCTTCCCTTCCGAATGTATCGCACACTTTTCCAAGACACGCAATCTGCCCACAGCAGATAATGGTCCCTTTTAATTACATCCTCTGTGTTTAATTAGCAGAGCTTATTGGAATTTTGTGCTGAGAAGAAGGAGGGAAAAAACAAACAATCAATCACAAGCGGGTGGGTTGATGTTGCTTCAGAAGCAAAATAAAACAGTGAAATCAACAACATTCTGTAATAAGTCCATACTCTATTTCAGACAACATCAACACTTTCATCAAGCATCTTGCTGTCTCTCTCTCCCACCAGGCTGCCTGAGGCACAGCTAGCTTCCTTTATTGACACGGGTCAGCCAGAAGTCATGGGAGGAGTGTCATTATCGCCATGGTAACGTTCTGCATGATATGAAACAAATATGGCCACGCTGGTCATCCATCATCTCTCTAGTGGGCTTCATCCATCATCAGAGGGACACGCTGACACCCCAGTCTGCTCCCGGCGGTTCCCCTCGGCTGGACTGTGATTGGACACAGTTATGGGGCTGAGTTGCCTAAATGCAGAGGTGCTTTCACACTCGTTGGAACAGTGAAACGCCCAAACTGTATAACCTGACAGAAACACATTGATTTAGAAAAGCCACCAAAATAGGATTCATCAACCATGGGGTGTAGGGATTCGGTTGGCATGTCATGTGTAGCCTACGTTTTTTCTTTTCCCTTCCTTCAAATGGCAAACTGAGAGCATCAAGTTGGATGAAAAAACACACAGGTAGCCTACTGTAAGTGTGCCAGTCGTACTGTGAGCTTCATGGCCAGGTTGTTGTCAGCTACGCGTTATTTGGAATCACACCACAGCTCCAGGCGGAGACGTTCGTTTTCACCCCCGTCGACAGGTTAGTTGCTCACGCCTGTGCTGTTTCATCTGCATTATGACTGCACTTGTGGTATAAGTTGGCCTGAAGTTAAGAACGCCTACACAGACATGGGAAGTTGTCTTTCCTGCGGACACTATAAAATGTGACACTTCGGTGACTTCTTTATACAACGCTGATGAAGGCTTGACGCCGAAACGTTCGCTGTTTGTTTGCTCTGTAGCGTGCCATGCCAACTGACACACTTTAATAAAAGTGCCTTAAATGACAGTTCCGTGAGTGCTGGTATTCTCTTCTAGAGATCCTATTGTTCTTAGTTACTCACCCCCGTCGTTAGTTACTCACCCCCGTCGGCAGGTTAGTTACTCACCAGCGTTAGTTTTACTGAGGTTAGGGTTAGGGTTAGGTTGAGGTGGTGGGAACACCCGGCACCTCCGCGCGGTGCAAAAGGAGCGCTCCCTAGCTCCGGTTCAGCCAATCAAAAGCTTCCGTGGGCATTGCTGCCTATGGAAATTTCACTGACGCATTGGCCTTGCTGTGTTTCGCTGGAAGACCTTGAAGCACTGCACATCTCAGCTGGAGAAACTTTTCATATCTGAGCCCTAAGCAGTGAAGAACCTGTCTGCCGTCTCCATTCATCTGACATTTTCCCCAGCTGACGAGTGCAGAGCTCCACATCATTCAAATCAAGCTTTTTGAACTTTCGATAGGGTGCTTTTCAAGTTGCAGATACAGTGCCTCTGTTCAGAGATGAAAGAAACTTGACTTTGACACCGATAAGATCTCACACTCTGAGGTAGAGCAACGATTTCTTCATATCCTCATATAGAGGATACAAAGAAGAGCCAAGGAACTGCTTTGACCTTTGAGATTTGAGGGAGAATAAAATAATACTTGAATATTATTATAGTTATTTATATCTAATCTTGCCACCATTGGGCTGCATTGAGTGCTGTTTCAAATGCTAATTTGATCAAGTTTTATCGTAGGAAATGCCTCCATTTCAGGGGCATAGTTCCGCCGATTTAAAATGAGCCCAATACGGAACTAAAACTTCCTATGATTGGCCGCTAGTTGCGCTGTTTCCCCCCCGGCCGATCGCAAAAAGAATTGTTCTCCATTGGACCCCATTCATTTTCCCCTTTCGTTTTCTAACCTTAATTAACACTTTCATACATACTTTATGGTTCCTATCGCTAGTTAAAAATTGCCTTTCAATCACGATGATATGCGTTTTGTGAAAATAAGGTCCCATTTATGTTAAAATTGATGATAAAGTTGCGGGGGACGTGGCCAACTAAACTGATACCAGCCGGCTGTGTTCTTCTTCGTGTGCTGTATTTCGGGAGGCTCCGACCACATTCTCCCATGTATCCCTGCGGTTGCACGTGACCGTTGGCAGCCAATAGCATCCTCTGGTGCCTTTACAATCTATGATGGCAACACCCATGCCAAGGACCCATATTGTGTCATTTGCGCTGCATAGAAACCAATAGCTTCGCTTTGTCCATATATTTTATACAGTCTATGCTCCATTTGGCACCTACACAACAGCAGGGCAGGACGGCCTCGGTAGGGCGATTACTTTAAACAGTAAGGAGGTGTTTTGATGGCGTGTTGTTTACCAACACTGAAAGTGATGAGAGGGAGACTGTCCATTGAAAGATAAGATAAGTGATTTTCTGTGTTTGTGATGCATCATGCCAATCAATTAAGTGGATAAAAAAGGCGGATGATTACTCTTATGGAGTGGCAACTTAATGGCAACATAGATTTCTGGCAATTATGTTAATTACTTCGTTTAATTTACAATGTTTAGTTGCAGACAGTGCATTACTGTGGCTAACTGATAGGAATAGAGCACTGGCAGCAAACCGAAGGAGCTGTCTCAAGGAGCCATGATCAAATGTGACTAGCACTGGCATCAGATAGTTCATCTAGATGTTCCAAGAGAATGGTGTGGAAAAGATGGAGAGAACAGCAAGTGATCAATAGATATTACACATTAAATCAAATACAATTACTCATAGTGCTCCATCATTTGCATTATAGACATTATACAGTATATCCCCTTGTAGCTTTAGCTCACAATGTTACTTGCACTAATGTACCGTACATATACCGGTATGCTCTAATGCAGTGTTTCTCAACCAGTGTGCGGCGGACCTTTGGTGTGCCAGTGAAGTCACAATTTAAGGACTTTTAAAACCTTTTTAATACCTCAAGAAAAGAAAAAAAGACCATTAAAACTATAACAAAACTGGTAAACACTGGCCAAATTGTAAAATAATATAAGAAAGAGGCAAACATTTTGAAAATAGCCACACACATCGTATATCTAGGAGTGCCCTGGGATCTTTTTGGCCATGAAAAGTGTGCCCTGGCAGAAAAAAGGTTGGGAAACACTGCTGTATTGTACATATGTGTATCTATGTGCATGTAGTGCGCTTTCTCTCTGGAATCACGTGATCAATATGTTTTTTCAGTGCCACCAGGAGGCCGACTTCTTTTGATATTACTCCTTTAATTCAAATGTCATGCAAATCGGTACACAACATGATCTCTATAGTCATGTGACCAAGACAAATCTGTTCGATTTTTCATATTCCATCCTCATTGGTTAAAATCTAATCTAAAATTTGTAGGATTGGCCCGTTTTGAACAAAATGCCTCAAATCATGAACGCAGTGTCTGATTGCGATGAAACTTTGCACGCACGTTCGCACTACACTGAGGAACAAATGCCATATAGACATTGCCCTATTATAGTGCAACCACGAGGAAGATTTTTGCTAAACATTACACTGATTTTGTCCAAACATCACGCAAATCGGTAGTCTGTTGTAGGTATCACATCTACCATGCCTACTTAACAGCAAGTACTAGCGATGTAAAGTAACAAAGACACTGCCCGTACTAGTGGTGTAAAGTAACAAAGTACAAGTATTTTGTTACAGTATATTCCTACTTAATCATTTTGTGACAGATCCCTTTTTTTACTTTTACAATCGAGACTTCATTTGTACCCTTTTACTTCACTACATTCAATGTGCTCCTGGTTTAGACAGATACAGCAAATAGTTTATTGTCCTCAAGATGAAATTTAAATCACTAGTTTGTTCAGCTACCATTGTGTAGCTACCATTAAGCAACCCTTCTCTTCCGCATTCAACATGGTATATTTTCTGCGTGACCATGCATCATTTTGCATTTCACATTTCACATTTCACACTTTCTGGGAATGGTGGCCCCTGCCACCATGAATGGAAGCTAGCATAGAACACAAAGACATTGAATGGCTAATGATTGACTAATACTATTGTATTTTTCTTTATGATAATCTTAAGGCTTAACATTTTAACTGACCCAAACAGCCAGTCGGTAGTACTAATTGGGCAATTAAGGCACTTGCCTTAATTGCCCAATTAGTGCATATCGACATCAAGGCAATTCAAAGTGAGTTGCACAAAATATGAAGTATTAAGACATTAAGACAGTATTAAGAGCAAAAGAAACACATTATAAAAGGACATTTGAATACAATTAAAACAAATAAAATACAAATCATTAAAAGAAATCCACACACATTATTATTCAGCTTTGATTTAAAAGAATAGAGAGTTTTCTGGTTGTTTGTTCCAGATATGTGGTGCATAACAACTTTCTCTGGGATTAGAAAGCAGATCGGTCACTGCATGACAACCTGAGAAGTCTGGATGGTTCACGATGTAGCACAATATCAAAAATGTATTTGGCCCTAAACCATTCAATGCATGGCTTAGGGCCATGTGTGTGTGTGTGTGTGTGTGTGTGCGTGCGTGCGTGCGTGCGTGTGCGTGCGTGCGTGCGTGCGTGCGAGCGAAATATGGAGTTACAAAATGGGACACTGTGGATATAGTTCAAGTTTATCCAGGTTAAAGTAGGTTCCAAATAATTGATAGTAAACAAAAGGTCAATGAGTCAGTTCTGCAATGAGCTCTCAAGAGAGAGAGAGAGAGAGAGAGAGAGAAAGAGAGAGAGAGCCTACACAAGTTTTTGTAAGTAGCCTATATACAAGTTAAAGCATTGGCATGCGTTCATGGCATGCAATGTTTTAGTCTGGCTGGGCTTATTAATGGGCTGTTTATGTTGCAATTTTCTGCACATTAGGCTACTTACTTGTTTTATATTTTTTTGAATATTAAATATTGCATTGCGTTGCTTAAAATAAACATATATTCATTATGTGGTCTTGTTTAACTCTGAAAGATTAAATGTTCCTCTCTTATTAAAAAAATCACACCCAGTGTCAAGTGAGCAGTGCTATTTATGAGTTGATTTCATTAAGCGTTCCGTGAAGCTTGGCCAATGTGACCGTGGGTGTACAAAAAGACGCGCCAGATAGGAGCAGTTTGCTCCTTACAGGAGCACCACTCAAACATCGTGGTGGCTACGACGACCAAGCAATTATGCTTAAGCCTTAGGGCAGGGGTCTTCAACAGTGGGTCCGGGACCCCTAGGGGGTCCTTAGAGTGACTACAGGGGGGGCCGCCAAATCAACACCTTGCAGTGCGAGGCGTTGAGAGTTTATAGATCGGCTATTTTCGGCAAATAGGTATGAGGTAAAAAAGAGCAGACCAATTGCATAGTGAAAGGTCAAGTTTACAATATATCGACGATTTAAGTGGTTAAATGTCTGAAAATACGTATTAACATGAATCCGACATAGACCGATGACAGTGCTGTCAAACAAGTCTATGTTGAAATCGATGAAAATCTGCATCACACGTTTTCACAATATGTAGAGTGGGTCATATTGCCAGGGTCAGGAATCGAACCATTGCCTCATAAATGACCATTAAAATAATACTTTCTGTTTCAAATGGCAAACCACTGAGTTGCTATATTCTGAATCTTATTCAGAATCCCCAAGGATTTCCGCTCAAATTACAATTGGAAAATCCATTATGAGGATTATACAGTATCTTGTCTTGCAATATTAATTTCCCATTGTCATTCTTTTCTGTTGGCTGACTTAACTCAATTAGTGACCTTCAGCAGTGACAAAAGCCATCCGGTTCTTGATTCTGTAAAAGGCTCTTCTCAATTATACATTTCAGTGGCATCAACTTCAGTGGCAGCAACACAAGTTTAAAAGCCCCAATACATTCCATAATTAAAAAACTGACTTTAAAACTGAAAACTAGTGGACATTTTGACTTAAGGTTGTTGTAAGTTAGCCAGGAGCTTCACCTAGAATGTCATTCGGTATGGGCTCATGTAGTTGGTATACATACTGCTGTTGTTGTGGTTGATCTGCCTGTGAATGCAGCTTTCTGGCAAAATCATATTTAGAGAACTGAGACTATTTTGTATCTATCGCTAATTACACATCTGTGTGGACAAAAATCACATGCAGATTTCCGCCTGGATCTATTCTAGGGCCCCTACTGTTCAATATTTACATGCTCCCACTTTAACTCTTAATCTTATGATTATGGAAAACAACAAAATAAGCTTAAACCATAGTTATGCAGACGATACACAAATCTACATAACCGTATCACCAGAGGACTATAATGGTCCAATACAAACACTGAGTAAATGCATTGAGTAAATCAACAATTGAATGTGCCAAATTGTAGCCTGGGAGGAAGACAGATTTTATAGCAGCGCCCAACTCCAATCGGTAAAGCTAAAAACCTCTAGCCAGTTCAAAAACCACATTAAGGGTTGTCCATACTGTCCCCAACCACCGAACTGCAGCTTTCCGAACTCTAATTCGGGGTAATGCTTTTCAGAAGTTGCGAGTGACGTCATTTGTAGTTGAACCGGACCTTTCCGACGAAAGGTTTGGTGGTCGGAGACAGTATGGACAGCCCTTTAATGCAATCACAAAGTCAGCCTAATATCAGATAAAAAAATATAGCAGGTGTTAAAGGACTTAGGAATAGGAGGATCTAGAAAAACCTGTCCATTCATCTTCATCATCTTCAGTAGACTTGACTACTGTAACGGTGTCTTTACAGGTCTCCCTAAAAAATAAATCAGACAACTGCAGTTGATTCAGAACACTGCTGCTCGAGTCCTTACTAACACCAAGAAAGTGGAGCATATCACCCCAGTTCTTAATTCCTTAAACTGCTGGCTACCTGTGTGTCAAATAATTGATTTCAAAATACTGCTGTTGGTCTATAAAGCTTTAAATGGTTTAGAGACTAAATACATTTCTGATCTACAATATCATGACCTCTCAGGTCATCTGGGAAAGGTCTGCTTTCTGTCAAAAATAAACCTGCCAGCATTTAGTTTTTATGCACCACATATCCGGAACAAACTCCCAGAAAACTGCAGGTCTGCTGCCTATCTTATTTATTTTAAAACACAACTAAAGACCTTTCTGTTCGCCGCTGCATTTGCTTGAGGTATTTTCCTTATTCTCTTTTATTTTCTCTTCTGCACTGTGACTGTATCTATTAACTTTTTACTTCTTTTGTTTTATGCATCTTAATGTCATTTTATAAATGTGTTTCCTTGCTTGACATTCTGTGAAGCACATTGAATTGCCTTGTGGTTGAAATGTGCTACACAAATAAAACAGCATTGCCTTGTGGCAATGCTGTTTCTGGCTGGGAGCATGCCTCTGGTCTGGAGCATGAAGGTGCACATTCCATGGTAATCCATCCGGTTGTTTTCACAATTTCTTGTTTAGGGCCAAAGTGTTGAACGAATGGACCTAGCCTACTAGGCTACATTGCCATCCTAGAGGCCTGCGGCTAGCATGACTAAAAAGACAATAAGGGCTTGTGGAAATAAAGACAAGCCTCCACATTCCAGCCAAGACACTGCATGCTGAGATTGCTCATTTGGAGGATGATTACTGACAGAACAAAGATTGATCCACCCCAATCTCTCTGAGTGAACTTTAACACCGGCTGCCCATTGTCCGAGGCGACATAATGCAAATGTGCGCCGACAGCCGTGGCACCGTAGCGGACAAGCATAAACACTTTCTTCTTATATTGATCTTGTGGTGACTGGATTTAATATGCTTTGCTCTTGTCAGAGACCACCGGAGAGGAACCAGTCTCCTCCTCCTTCACTGTGCATTTTAGCTTTAAAAACATATGAAGGAATTGGCCCAAACGAAATCAGGAATATCACAGCAAGTCTTGCCAACTGTCACCATCACATCATTAAAGCCATACTGTGTAAGATGCCCAACTAGTGGTCATTAGCCCTATAGCAAACCGCGGTCGCGTCCGCGTCTTTCGGACGTTTTTCGTACCTTCAGACCCCCGCGTCTGCCTCCACCTCGCTGAGATCTATCTTTTAAGGGGTCCCTTGTTCCTGTGCGTTCAGTAATTCCAGAGATACGGACTCCTTCACCCTGCCTGGTAGGCGAAATTACCTAGAGAAGGGATGGTACAAACGGGCGACAACAAATATGGCTGCCATAGCGACCCCACTTCAAGATGCGCTGTGATTGGCCGGCAGTTGTATAACCCTCGCTGTGATTGGCCGGTAGTGTGATGACGCAATTTTGGCGCGAGATCCGGTCCACGGCAAGGATCTCAGTTTACATACAGAGAAGGCTTTACAGGCTGAAATTCACGGCGCGGATCTTCTAAAACTTTTGTGATTTAATAGTTAGGAGAATTTTAAGATTTGTTTTATAAAAAAAGTTCCATAGTACAACTTTAAGCCTGCATAGGATTTTTTAAGAGAAGTGTCCATATACTGTAGCAATGATTCCATATGGGAGCTGTGAAGGTGGGACTGTGCTATTGTGAACTAATGCAACACTACTGTGCTGGTTTTCACAGCAACAGTGGCTCTCCTACCGTTAATGAAAATAGGCCTATTCAACTGCTTAGGGCATAAATGAGCCCCTGTCTTCTCTACCAACCCCCACCCCCCTCTCTCTTATTTTGTCTGTGCCTTCTCTCAGAAGGTTAGTTGCCCTCCCCTGTTGCAATCAAAACTTTAAAGTGATTTCTGCATTTTGCAGTATTATATATTCATGCGCGAGTGCCTCTCTCTCAGTGTGAGCCAGTTAATGTGATTCTGCATTATTTATCCCTGCGCTTAATGAACAGCCTTCGCCTCCACCAGCCACCAGAATATTGCATGTCTCAAAGTGTCAACATGGCCTGCATTGTCGACATAATTACATTATGTAATTTGATCGCCTCAATGCCGAGAGCATGATTCGATGCTTTCTTCTTGCTGCTCGTCTTTCCAGAGTGTCTTCACGACAACCGCCTATTTTAATATCTTCCTATTTCCCCAGTAGCGTCAAATAATACTAATTTCAAAGTTCTCCCCATGTGCTGTTTAAGGGACTCATATTCTTTTAGGGCGTCTCTCAAATCAACATTTACTGCCACACACGGTTGTGAAATTAACCAAGCAATGTGGTGATTGTAGGGTCGGTGTTGTTAATCAGAAGTAAAAGTCTTCCGAGAGATTAAAGCCAGAGCATGCAACATACCGTACTCGCTCTGTAGGTGCGCTGTCAGCTCGGCGCGATGATAAATGTTTACGGCACTACATTAAGGGGAAATTACCTCTTTTTTGCTGGAGGCCAGATCATTCATTCACGGGGAAGGCCTGCCCATCGCCAGGGCGCTGTCGTAAATTAGTTGGCACCTTTCACTGGGGAGAAGGGCTGGGGAGGATTAAGGAGATCAATCTTTTGGACGGGCAGTTAAAATCATTATTTGGCTTCCTGCAGGACACAGGTTGTGCTAAGGAGTGACAAATCGTCCCACACTGTTATAAACATTCCTATTCATGTGTACCCCTGGGTATGGTCTCTTTTGTGTTGCCTTTCGTGCGGGGATGGCCAGAGTGACAGCAGGGGAAGGGAGGAGGCTGAGTTAGTGAGGTTATTAGAGGCTGCAGGACATCCATACTTATTCATAAGAAGCCACCATAACAAGCCCTCGGTGGCTTTCCCCTTGCCAAAGATTTACAGTGCGCTTCAAAGAAATGCAGTTGTCTCCCTATGGAATCTATTATTTTGACTCCCTCTACCCTGTCAAATTTGGGGACTGAGCTGAAAGAACATTGAGAAACCTGCTGCTGTCTTTTGCTGAAGTGTGTTATCGATGTAGAATTGTAGGCCTATGTGAAATATGTTTTTTGCACAAGTCACCTAAAAACATTACATTCACACATAGGCTTATCTCCGGGATGTAAAAAAAACAACAACATCCTGCTTGTCATTCTGAGTGACATTGCCTAGTTTGTGTTTAACATAAGCGTAGATTTGCGTACATAAGCGTACATTTTTAACAAAGCATCCTCCTCCTCCTCGTCCGAGGAAGAGCCAGCGGGCTGTGGGTTTCCCACATAGACTAATTCAGACCCACAGCAATCTCTGTTAGACGGCCTCATCCTCTACTAATCCAGTTAATCTTTCTATTGGATACGGTTCCAGGATGGATGCTTCCCTGTTATTTTAGGGAGAACGATTAAGTATTGTGGAATTAACAATGGCTTAACCCCTTCACAAGATTTCTTCACATTCCGCTTGAGGAAAAGCCTGGGAAAATCTTCAACGCAGAGTGGGGGTGGTGGTTGAGTGGAGGGTTGGGGGGGGGGGGGGGGGGGGGGGGGACACACCACAATGTGAGGAAAATGTTCCCACTAGTTCCTAGATAGCATTCATTGTATGGCTGATACATTATGGTGAGAAAGGGTCTCTGCTCCCCTTTTACGAGACCTTATGATTTTCGGTTAAACCTTTCAGCAGTGTGGTGTAGGTCTAGCAGCCTCTTTCTGTTTGGCTGATGACATCCCGCTTTCCTTGTCGTTGAGATATTAATGATGCCTAAGATTCCTTTGAGAAATTAGTTTTTAATTACCGGTATGACCACTTTCCTCTTCAGTGCCTCAATAATGACTTGGTTCAGGAAATCAATTTGAAGCTGTGGTACGAGTGGGGGCAGTCACATTCAAGCTTTGTCTGAACAATTGTATTAATGGGATAGAATCATATAAGTGAATGGTGTTAGGAGTGAAGTTAGGTTTCTCAGGGAGTGGTAATTTAACCTTTTTTATATACAATCTTACTGGATGTACAGCACAGCGGGGATACTAAAACTTCTGAACATGTGGGCCACATTACAAAAATGTCAAGGGGCCACGGGCCAGTTGATAAAATGACATTATACTTGAAAACTTCTCCTTTATTTATTTATTTCCACATAACTTAAGACAAGTGCAATGTGCATTATCTTATGGCTTGAAATTCCATTTATATTCTGCCAATGACACAATTTGTAATCAAAGTATTTTGCTACTTTAAAAAAAAATTAAGAAAAAAATAAATCTGCGAAAATCAGCAATTTCAATGGCCGCTTTCAAGATGTGTTGTCCATCATCTCTGGAACGCAAGGTCCAATCTGCTCAGTTTAAAGCTTGTTGGATGAGTGACTTCGAGGACATTATGCTGGTGGGCCAGTCAAAGTGGTGCGGCGGGCCGGAAGTGGCCCGCGGGCCGGAGTTTGAGTATCACTGCAGTACAGTGTGTTTCATGAACAACACATGCCGCAGATGTTTATTTCTACTGTATGTGTTATCCTGCATTTGAGGTCCTATTGTCAATGTGTCAGTTTTGATTGTGCCAAGACAGATTCTTTCACAATAACTTGGCTCAGCAAATAAAGTTATTCTGATACGCCAAACTTGCTCACTGTCCAGAGGGGTTCATTCCAAATTCCAATTAGTGGTGGCCATTATATTTTTGCACCTTAGTGAAACACTTTCCCCACTGCAGTCCAATTCTTTTCAGATTAGCGGTCTCTGCACCGATGTCACTGAGACAAATGAATGTACAGCTATTCCTGATAAGTTAAGATCCAGAGGAACAAGCTGACCCTCTATCTGCATCTGTACAATCAGCTGCTCGCCTCATACTAGGTCAGGATCACTGTGAGGCACACCGTTACGTCAACTAGATCACAGGAGGTGATTAATTCACAATCGTGATTGCGTCATCGCCACATTCGCCAGGTGCAAACAAATGTGCTGATTGGCAGGCGCGCAGATCCAGTAAATGCATAGGAGGGGACCTGCGCGCGATTTCGTTTTTTTTGCGTGCAAAGATCGGTTTTCGGGCGGTTTTCCACCCTCATTTTCATTCAGATACGGGCATTAACGGTTTTATGATGTATTATTTATTTACTTATGAAGTTATCACTAGTACTGCAATAACCAACACAACCAAAGCTTACACGAAAACACACACTTCATCAGAAACTTACCATTGTTGCTTGTTGTGGTCAACTTGGTCCTTCCGAAATGTACATAGTTCTAACTTCTAGTTCTGTAGCAACTTGGGACAGCCAGGTCGTGAGGTTGGTATCCATTTAATTCCAATAAACGTACAAGCGTCAAATGTCATTGTCCAGATCCAGAAAGTAATTTAATTGAAACCAGTGCACCAGTCAGTGCTCTTCTCTAGACTCTAGTCACAGACACCCAGAGAGTTATAATAAGGACACACAGCCATAACAAGTCGCCATATTATGACGTCATCACTGAGTCAACTGAAAGCTATTCTTCTATGGCTAGAAAGGCACTGCCGCACAGGACGGTCTGGACCAAACCATTTGGGGATTTTAGATGGGGGGGGCTTAAAAATAATCGCTCGCGTTTAGTGCGTGATTTTCAGAATTCAGACCCCTAAAAGTTTGGCTTGGGGGTCCCTGACTGGGGGGGACTTCTGGAAGTGAATGGAGGGGACGAAATTGAACCTGGAAGGTGACCAAAACACCTTGTCACCCCCCCATTTGCGCCCCTGCTGATTGGACAACCCTTCACTTGCCTTGGGAATCAAGAAAAATTACAGGATTCAAAATCCAGCAATAATGTGGTGGTGAATGTGATGTGGAGCTGCGCTTCAAATGGGCACACAGCTGCGGTGCCTCGGTGGGTCACATCCCTCCAATGTGTCTTTTGTCAACGGAGGTATCAATAGATTGTTCAGGCATGAAGCCAACTGTCTCAAGCCGTTCATCTCTGTAAGTGTATAAGACTGTAGATCCATCCAGTGCATTTTTCTTGCCTCTGTTGGTAAAGTTTCACACATCTCTGAGGAAGTATAAAGCTGATGATGTGAAATGAGGCCCATGTGAGTATCTGTACTTTACTTGATCTTCTTTTGTATACTTACAGTATGGCTTTCACTCCATTCAAAGACAGATATCTACTTGTTTTGACTACCTATTTCAAAAGTGAAAATAGCTGATCTACAAGCTCACAACACATCGCAATCTGATGCGTTGTGAGCGTGTAGATCTGCTGTTCTCACTAGTATTGATATTTGTTGAGAATTGCTGGAAAACCTTTGCATTTTGTTTTTGAAAATGTCTACATTTCAATACAGCAACCCGGATTGATATACAAAAGAAAATGCAGGCCTACTTTGTAATTTGTTCCATTGAATATTGTTTAAAAGCAAGCACTACTGTACATCTATCTATCTATCTATCTATCTATCTATCTATCTACGGTATCTATCTATCTATTTACAGTATCTGTCTGTCTGTCTGTCCGTCCGTCCATCCGTCTGTCTATGGTTACTCCAGTCTTGTGATAGCTACAAACCTTTGCCCGGGGAGTAAATTAATGCTCACTGATGATACAAAACCTTTCATTAACATAGGGAACATAGCATGTTGCCTTTTGATCTCGAAAAGGGCTCCTCTTTAATGTGCTGATTTGAATACAGGCACTAAACAAATAAGAATCCTAATTTATCGAGGCAATTGCCCTTGTTTTTTCCCCAATCGAGCCCAAGCAGTGCAAGACTCATATAGTGATTGCTGCCCAGGGGATATTCCTTTGAACATGTTTTCATAAATGCATTTCTGCCTGTTATTGCGATAAACAGTATATATATATATATATATATATATATATATATATATATACACACACACACACACACACACACACACACACACACACACACACACACACACACACACACACACACAGTATATGCCAGCAAATCTCACAGAGAAAAAAAACAACAACTTTGACATGGGGATGTAGTGCTCTGATCAGCTGGAGGGTACCATCATTACTTCGGCTGTTCGGTGCCACAGAGATCTAAATTTGCCGAAATAAATTTGTCTCTAAAAGTGGAGTATGAATCGGCCCTAACTCAGGACTATTGCTGCCCTCCACTCCTCCAACTCAGCATCAGGGCCTTGAGCTCTGCAGTGTTGTTAGCTCTGCTGTCAACGCTGCAGTGTGTTTACGTAGGTGTTGCGTCTCTTTCCCCAGCTAGCTGTGCCTTGGGTTGGCTCCCACAGTGTCAGTTTGCTCTCCACCTAGTCTTGTACGGCCAGACTGTTGCCTCCCACAATTTTCGAATGCTTCCGGTCATATAGCCTGGAGCACGGAAGCTCTGAAAATGATCAAGCGATAAAGCAGATGTGACGCCTCCATCCCACTTCCGTTTTGTCTTTAAAGTCATGCAAATGTATCCGAATATAAATAAAAATCATCTAAGCATACTACATAGCTTTCTTTTTTTATGTAAATATTTGAAGATATATTTTCGTGAACGGAAATGAGGAACAGATG